>NC_080544.1:5196167-5496167 GCF_028640845.1 Ahaetulla prasina | reverse complement strand
GAATTTGTCTTGGTGCATATGCTCTCAGTGTACATAAAAGAAATAAAATAGAATAGAATAGAATAGAATAGAATAGAATAGAATAGAATAGAATAGAATAGAATAGAATAGAATAGAATTCTTTATTGGCCAAATGTGATTGGACACACAAGGAATTTGTCTTGGTGCATATGCTCTCAGTGTACATAAAAGAAAAGATACGTTCATCAGGGTACAACATTTACAACACAATTGATGGTCAATATATCAATATAAATCATAAGGATTGCCAGCAACAAGTTAAGACATCGCTTACTTGGCATAAATGCAAGAGATGGAAGTTGGAAGAAAATACATAATTTGATTTGTATCTGATGTTGCCCAGTAGATAGAAGGTACACATTTGTATTTCATTTCCTTTGACTACATGAGAAAATAATCTAATGTATATGTTATTCTGCTGTTCTCCGGTGTGATTCCTTCCTATCTTTCCCAGAACAACATTCAGAGCTAGCAACTAAAACGAATTCCAGCAAACTCTATTCAAGATTTCTTTGAAAGAAAAAAGAACGAAAGGAAATACTTTCTCAAAGGGATCATTCAAGGCCCATTAAAGTTTCAAGAGCTCTTTATGCAGCAAAGTTCTCTAGAAGTGAGCTAATACATTCGAATGTTGCAAATATCAAAGTGAATATAAATATAGTCTTTTTCTAAAAAAATAAATAAATCACTTTTTAAAGAATTGCATTTGGAGAGAAGAAGGTGTTTCCAATTTCATTTATTTGAAGCATATCGTGTCTGAAATGGCTTCCCATCTGAGGCTGAAGAGACGCTGCAAAGAAAGTGTGAACAAGTGAAAGCAATGAATATACCTACAATAGTGAGGGCTCTGGTGGCTCAGCAGACTGTCTGTTATTAACACAGCTGCTTGCAATTACTGCAGGTTCAAGTCCCCCCAGGCCCATCCTTTATAAGGTAGGTAAAATGAGGACCCAGATTGTTGGGGGCAATAAAAGTTGACTTTGTATATAATATACAAATGGATGAAGACTATTGCTTGACACAATGTAAGCCACCCTGAGTCTTCAGAGAAGGGCGGGTTATAAATTCAAATTTTTTAAAAAAAGTGAAGATAGATTAATAATCTCAACCAGGAAAATAACTTCTATTCAGATCAATTTCCCAGAATTAACGGATTTAGGAATAAGATCACTACATCTGAAACTGATCTAGAACCCAAAGCTTTTTGTAAAGTTTCAGACAAAGTTTCACCCCTGGTTCAAAATTTTAGTCTTCCCTTCCCACTTCTGCACCCCAGTTCCAAATATCAGAGCATAGGAGCTGCACTGCTTTCCTGGATGGACAAATTTGAGTATTTGTGAGAGTTCAGCTCTTAATGCTTTGGTAAGACATAACATAACAACATGAGCCAGCAGTGTGCAGCAGCCGCCAAAAAAACCCCAATGTAATCCTAAACTGCATTAACAGAGGGATACAGTCAAGATCAAGGGAGGCACTCTATAAAGACTTAGTAAGACCACATCTAGAGCAGGGGTCTCAAACCCTTGGCAACTTTAAGCCTGGAGAACTTCAACTCCCAGAATTCTTTCTGGGCTTTACTTTGCTGGCTGGGGAATTCTGGGAGTTGAAGTCCACCAAACTTAAAATTGCCAAGGTTGGAGACCCCTGATCTAGAGTACTTAGAAAGACCACATCTAGAATCTTAGTAAGATCACATCCAGTTTTGATCACCTCACTATAAAAAAGATGTTGAGACCAGAGGTGGGTTTCAGCAGGTTCTGACCAGTTCTGGAGAACCGGTAGCAGAAATTTTGAGTAGTTCAGAGAACCGGCAGTAAAAATTCTGATTGGCCCCGCCCCCATCTATTCTCTGCCTCCCAAGTCCCAGCTGATTGGGAGGAAAAGTGGATTTTGCAGTAACCTTCCCTTGGAATGGGGTGGAAATGGAGATTTTATAGTATCCTTTCCCTGGAGTGGAGTGGGAATGGAGATTTTACAGTATCCTTCCCCTGCCATGCCCACCAAGCCACTCCCACCAAGCCATGCCACGCCCACCAAGACACACCCACAGAACCGGTAGTAAAAAATTTTGAAACCCACCACTGGTTGAGACTCTAGAAAGAGTGCAGAGAAGAGCAACCTGGATGATTAGGGGATTGGAGACTAAAACATATGAAGAATGATTACAGGAACTGGGCATGATTAGTCTGGTGAAGAGAAGGACTGGGGTGACATGATAGCAGTGTTCCATTTGAGGGGCTTCCACAGAGATGAAGGGGTCAAGCTATTTTGCAAGGCACCTGAAGGCCAGACAAGAAATAATGGATGGAAACTGATCAAGGAGAGATTTAACCTGGAAATGAGAAATCCACTGAAAGTGAGAACAATCAACCAATGAAACAGAAGTTGTGAGAGCTTCATCACTTGAGACTTTCAAAAAAAAATGGACTGCCATTTGTCAGAAATGGTGTAGGGTCTCCTGCTTGGGTGGGGGTGGGGGGTGGGGGGTGGGGGGTTGGACTAGAGGACCTTCAAGGTCCCTTCCAACTCTGTTAATCTGTTAAATCTTGATGCCCTGTCAACCTTCCAGATAAACCAGTCAGGAAACACAACTAGATGATCTAAATCTACTTTATTGTAAGGCTACATTAACAGACCTTTGCAAGTCTGAAAGTACAAAAGTCCCCACCTCCAGTTTTAACTGTCAAGTTTCAAGACAGGGCTTTCCTAAGCTTCTTCCTCTGACCTTTAAAAATGACTGGGAAATTCTGTTTTTCTTCTCAAATTGTTTCTTAGTCAACATCTCTTCTCCTCATCCCTCAAGGTCATCCATAGACTCCATTACATGTCTTGAGGTAAATTAATAATGTGTAGGATATATATGATGATGGCATAATAATCATAGTACATCAGGGTCAAATTCTTTTAACTAAACATTCTTCATGTAAGTACTTTCACATTCTAGCCATCAAATCCATGCTTTTCAAAAGGCAACTGGATTTTCTTGGTTTTTCCTCCCTTGAAAATGTTTCAGTTTTTCAGAACTGAAGAAACTTCTTGGATGAAAAACAAAATGTTTTCAAGGAAAAAAAAAACCAAGAAAGTTAAGTTGCCTGTTTGAAAAAGCATCTTTGGAATAACCATGAATTGGATGATTGAGAATCTCCATAGACCACAATCCATAATGGGATAACCTCAGTCATCCATAACAGGGATCTCCAACCTTGGTCCCTTTAAGACTTGTGGACTTCAACTCCCAGACTCTGGGAGTTGAAGTCCACAAGTCTTAAAGGGACCAAGGTTGGAGACCCCTGATCCATAATATCTAAGCCACTCCACTTTCTGCCACTGATAACCAGGTTGGGCAATGTGTAGCCATCCAGATGTGTGTGGTTGAACATCTTGATGAGGGATGATGACAATGGCAGCCCATTAATTTTTCCACAGCTGTATTTTGTCTACCAGCATCTGACGATGAAGCTTTTTCTGTGTTTTGTCAAGTTCAATATGGCCGCACTTAGTGAATTTTCTTGCATTGTAGACAAAAACAGAGCTATAAACTCTCTGCAGACTTCAAAGTACTAATAGTATGATCTGTGCAAATTCAGCAATTGAATGTAATTACAAATACAAAGGAGGAATAAATACTGAGAAGGTCTTGGGGGTAAAAAAGTAATTTAAAGTGAAGGAAGAGGATGAGAAAAGAAGGAAAGCAAATGGAATGAGAGAGAACAATAAACTACATATGTTTTATTTGATCCTGCTACCAAACAGATAACACATATAAATATTAATTTTGTTTTTAAATCAGCTATTGGTAAACTGTTGCCTGAAATGGAAGGAAGGAAGGAAGGAAGGAAGGAAGGAAGGAAGGAAGGAAGGAAGGAAGGAAGGTAAAAGTTGATCATTTCTTAATCTACTGCCTTCAAAAATGATTGATTCCAACATCTGGAAACCAGTGTCCAGACTGAGTTGTAACACTGGTTTTTGAATAATATCAAACTGGAGAAAGTTGTATGGGTATATTAGGAGAGTCTTATCCATGCTTGTGTGTTTCTGACTTTCTGTGTGTGCGCGTGCGCATATAAGCTCAGGAAGTTAAAGCTGAGGATTTTGAAACAGATAGAGCAGATCTCAATAAATTTCACAGATATAGGGGGGAAAAAACCTATTTCTTCGGAGAGGAGATAAGACGAATTTCATTCCTGCAAGTTTTTCTAATAAAGACTGAAGATAAATATTGGTTGCATTTCCATCTCCCTGGGCAGAACAATACCCATGCCTTGCCTAAAATATGTCTAGCAGGAAGGTAAAATGTGTTCGGTCTTAATACTTTCTTTTTATGAGCCTGTAAACCCTTAATTCAGGGTAGAATTGGGGTAACTGGACGGAGCTGACCCTTCCTGATGCCACATGAAATTCACAGCAAATATTTTTTTTAATTGTGGATTGAACTCTCAACCTTCCAAGTAGTAGGTGAGTATGGCTTACTTATAGCTACCTAGAAATCAATTTCACATGATGGAATAACTCAGTCATCATAACTATTGTGCTATTCTATTTTTATCTCATTATTCAAAGACAACAATGAGAATACATAGAAGCATTATTTCTGGAACTTAGCAACTGCTGTAATTGTGCACAGAGAGACAGATAGGATATGGGGTAACAAAGTAAGAATATAGTTTTCAGCTGAGAAAATAGTTGGAGTGAACGGAAGAAGATATACAGTTATAAAGGTAAATCCAGGCAGATTTTTAGAGATTTATGTGTTACCCTGTTGTTTACAATTGCCTTGCATGTTACAGCAGAAATGATGCTCAGCAGAGGTCATAAAGAATAATTGAGCCAGTCCCTTAAAAGATAGAGTTGGAAGACCCACAAAGACTCAGCAAGAAATTCAAGCTCATTTAAGGAGTTGTTTTGCAGAATTGTACCGGGCCATGCCCTTCCTTTAATTTTCCCCAAAGGGAGGTCAAGAAAAACCAACTGAACCTGTGCTAATTAAAGGAAAGTTAACAACTCCATTAAAGAATTCATCACTGAAAGATTATGCAAAGTGAAGATATTTTTTATAGTTTCCACTGTGCGAAGGAACTATCACCTTTCACTCCTGACTCTTCCTGGACTGAAGAGATAAAGAGATGAATTATGGTGGGGAGTAAACAGGCAGGGGAGGGAACCCGAAGCAATACAGAAAGTAAGCACAAATTGTCATTTAGATTTGCAAACGGCTTACCCACCCTGAGCCATCAGGATAGGCCAGCCTTAAAAGGGGTCATGGATCTAAATCTTAGCATCTGAACACTCAGCAGTATAAAGGCTCTATTAATTCAGCCCTAGAAAGGGGTGGGGGGGGAAGGGAAAGAACGAAGGAAGGAAGGAGGTTTTCATTGTCGTACACAAAACTGCTGGTGGTGGCAGAAACTGATTTTGTTGGGGAAGAAACGAACGAATTTGGAAATGTAATAAAAATAAGATGCAATCGCAAACAACACAAAGAACATATGTTTAATGCATCTTAACATCACCCTCCACCCTCCCTTCATGTCAGGACTTTGCTTTAGCTTAGCCTTAAGAGCAGGTTATTTTCCTAGATCAGTGGCAGAGACAAGCTGAAATACTGTTTCAATTATTTCATTATAGCAGCCACAATAATACTTCAGCCGTAAATAAGGTGCAGATTTCCCCTAACTTCAGAGATACAGAGAACATTGGTATTTTGGCATTGCTTCTGCTGTCTATTTCAAATTAAACTAGCCAGCAAATTCACATGATTTGAAACAAGTCCCAGAGGAACTGCATGTGGTTGGCTAGCAGAGGAGACTAGAAATGAGGAAGTAAATTTAGGCCGAGTCTCAAAAGTGGAAGAGGGGGGAAAGCCTCCCCTTTTTTTCTGGTCAAAATCCTCCCTTTTCCTCTGGAGAAAGACAGATGTGCTCAAATTCTGCACAAAGTAGAGCATTCTATCTATCTATCTATCTATCTATCTATCTATCTATCTATCTATCTATCTATCTATCTATCTATCTATCTATCTATCTAATAAATAAAGAGTGTGGCACCTGGAAAAAAAAAGATCAGTTTTAAAAAGGAAAGAAAAAACCCCATGTTGACATTAATACTAACAAATAAAAATAGAATCATGAACAAATGATTATAGATTTTACACCGAACATTTAACTGTAACTATGTGCAGAAAATTGCATCTCTGAATGTTGATACCATGAGGATGAAGAAAGAAGGGGTCCGGAGGACACATGCTGGCATCAGAGCGGCTTTTGGCTCTCCATGGTCATTTTAGAAAGCCATGTTGAAGATCACATAATCATCTCAGGAGACTTTGTAGGTTCTGTGCAAAGAACCTAGCATTGCTATAAACACTTTTGAGAAGGTTAAACCAAACTTGAAAAAGAACGAGGTGGTGGTTGGTGGTGGAAATTCAACCCCAAATAGCTCTTTATGAGAATCTACGATCTTTTGTTTAGGGTGGACTCTTTCTATGGAGATTTTTAATATCTGTACTATAAGGTCTCTCTTGACATGTCAGGCTCTTCAAGGATGCTACAAACTTGGCTAAAACTTCCAAAGTCTTGGATAACCCTAACCCTAACCCTTCTGCATGACCTGAGTATAACTCATAAAATCATCTGCTACAATGTCCTTCCTGTCGAAGACTACTTCAGCTTCAACCACAACAATACACGAGCACACAATAGATTTAAACTTAAATGTGAACTGTTCCAATCTTGATTGTAGAAAATATGACTTCAGTAACAGAGTTGTTAATGCTTGGAATGCACTACCTGACTCTGTGGTCTCTTCCCAAAATCCCCAAAGCTTTAACCAAAGACTATCTACTGTTGACCTCACCCCATTCCTAAGAGGTCTGTAAGGGGTGTGCATAAGAGCACCAGCATGCCTACCGTCCCTGTCCTAATGTTCCCTTTGATTGTATCCAATTCGTATGGTTATTTCGTGCTTATAATACTGTTGTGTTTGACAAATAAATAAAAATAAATAAATTAAAACACATCTAAAATGAAACCTTTATTGTGTTTGAGAAGCACTAACCACAGTTGGCAGTCAAATGACTGCAGACAGTTGGCAGTCATCAAGGAGACTTGGTGCTGTTAAAGAATTTATATCCCTCCTGACTTTAGATCCAGCATATCCTTTACTTGCACAGCTCTTGTGTAACAAAATTTAGAACATAGAATAATACAGTAGGAAGGGACCTTGGAGGTCTTCTAGTCCAACTTGCTGCTTGAGCAGGAGACCATATATCCTTTCAGACAAGTGGTTGCCCAATCTCTTTTTGAATGTCTCCAACGATGGAGACTTTAGCTCAATCTCAATGAGAACCATGGCTTGTTTTCATTCTTGGCATTGCTTCTCTCCTTGTCTGTCCTTAATGGATGAACTGTGATTTGACAAGTGCTTTGCTTTGATATCACCTGGACCATACTGCTCCCAGCTCATCCTCTCATCACCCTCATCCCACTCTGGAATGACCCATCCATGATGTAAATGTCATCTGAACAGGCTGCATTGTGTGGTCACCACATGACATGGAGGAGAAGACATTCAAATTGAAGACAGAGCATAACTTCATTGTTTTAAACAATGACATGACTTTCAATGAGTATGACCTGGGTCTTAAGGACCATGTACCTCCAGAGATGGGATTCACATACTGTAGCCCAGCAGCGGAAATGTGAATATGCATGCCGTCTGCACATGTGTGCGGTGTCACAAAACAAGGCAATTCGCTCACACACGCCATCCGCACATGTGTGTGACATCAAACAACATGGTAATTTGCTCACACACGCTGTCCCCACATGTGTGCGGTGTCAAAAACACAGCAATATAGGACGGGATTGCGGCCAGGTGGGTAGGCGAGCCCACCCACAGGTAGCCACTACCGATTTGCCCGAACCGGTCTGAACTGCCTGAATACCACCTCTGTATACCTCCCACTACTCTCTTCTTTTCTGTGACTAATAAAAAAAAATCCTCTGCTTAATTCTTTCTGGAATTTTTCTAAGACTTCTCTCCAGTTTTCTGCTTATAATTCATTACCCAGCAGTTTAAAGACTAAAAAGCTGAGGTCTGGCATGGTTGAAGTCCAGGAATTGTCAGAGGTGTTGCTGCTCTGCCTACCTAGTACCACCGCCATCCACTCTTTTCACCTTGGGCACAGCAATTCCATAATCCCAGTTGTTCTGCTGCAATTTCCCCCCAGGTTTAATAGGAGCTTTGAAAGCATTAGTGTCAGATTAGAGATAAATCAGAGACTTCACATTCTGGCTTTGCTTGGTTCGCCTGCCATTCATTCATCTAGCTCAGGACCATTGCATGGAAAGTTTTGATCCCCTTTGGAGAAACTAACAGCTCAATTTGATACTCCAGATACAGGAAAGGGCTGCTGAAAAGCAACGGTTGTCAGAAGACAGGAGTGGCCTGGAAGACTTCTCAAGGCCCACTGTGGGGAAGGGAGGGAGGGAGGGAATATCAATCTTTGTGTCTCCCACCTCTGTTTCTCTCTTTGAGGTAGCGAGTCACACATGGCTCTCACAGCTGCCTATCTTGGCCAGTGTCATAAAAGCCAGAGCTGCTTTTGACCTGATACAGAATCTTGGTATGGAAGGGCTGAAATGTAATGGGGGCAACAATGTGAAGACAAGTGAGCAGGTCTAGAATTTTTCTCTTCATTTTACTTGGATGCTTTGCCTTAAGGTGTGGTGTGCATGGCTGTCATGGGTACCTGGAAAAGCCTGGGATGGCATCATACCAACCCCATCATGATGTCACTGGCAATGACATATAGATGGTGACAGCACTTAGAGGAGATGATTGACAGGATCCTTGCCACAGTTAAAAAGGGCTGTAATTGTTTGTTGCCCTTGATCCAGCACCAGAGGCCCTCTTCCATCATCTCATTATTTCAGCCCTCGCTACTGGAGCATGTCCTGTATGTATGCGGTGCCCACTAGGGAAGACTGCTGGATGCATGTGGCATGGGGTGAATTGAACAGTTTCTCTTGAAGCCAGCTGGGCAGTTTGTATAATTGGAAAAAACCGTAATTGTATTTTTGCAACCTTTCTGTTTACTTTCTCTACTTCTCCTCCTTTCTGTTATTTTTTTTTAAAAGCTGCTTTTAAAGTGATGTAGAGAAGATCTTTTCAAACAGATACTTTGATCTTTTTTGGGGTAGCAGCCAGGAATCCAGCAACCTTTTCTGTATATCCATTGATTGAAAACTATTCATGCACCATTTGACACCTCTTTCCAGCTCTGTCATCCAGCTGAGCGCAGTCACCTGCCATACTTCCCCTGCTTTCTGTCATTTCCAGAGATCTGTCATTAAGAAGGATGTATCTGCAGGCCTCTGATATTGCAAGGGGCCTCTACGCACAACAGAAGCTTTGGCATCATGGGAAAAGCCAAACGAAAATGGCATCGTCTTTGAAAAGGAGGATCTTGAGCCCATTTTAAAAGCCTGAAGGGCAGTGGTTGTATTCAAATAATTTAACAACTGGTTCTCTGCCCTAATGACCAGCGGGTGGGTGTGGCCATGGTGGGTGTGGCCAGGGGGTGTGACAGGCAGCACTCAGCCTCCTGGACTCCCTGGGAGCACAAATGGGCCTAGTAGGCCTCCCTGCATTTACCTGGGAGCCAAAATGAGGTGCATGGGGATTCCTGGAAGGGGTGGGGAGGGGAGGGTGGAGCCAGCCAGCAATTTAACAACCAGTTTGCCCAAACTGGCTTGAACTGGCTGAATCCCACCTCTGCTCAAGGTGCTGCCCAGTTGGGTTTGTTGGTGGAAGTAAATCACAGAAGTGCAACCAAAAATAATACCTGGAAAAGATGAACGATCGAGGGAACTAGACATGTCTAGTCTCATGGAAGAGAAGGACTAGAGGTGACATGATCACGGTGTTCCAGTACTTGAAGACTTGTCACTAGGAGAAGACAGGGTTCTCCTATTCTCCAGAGTGCCAGAAGGCAGGACAAGAAGCAATGGATGGAAATAAATCAAGGAGAGAACCAGGCTCACTGTTCTCCTAACAGTGAGAACAATTAATCAGTGGAACCTCTTCCCTCTGGAAGTTGTGGGTTCTCCCTCACTGGTTGTTTTAAAGAAGAGATTGGGCAGCATTTTGTGTAGGATCTCCAGCTTGAGCAGGGGTTGGACTAGAAGACATCCGAGGTCCTTTCTAACCCATTATTATGTCCTAAGAATTCCTAGCGAGAAGGCAATACTGATTCCTTCTAATATCATAATTCCTTCATGCCTGGGTGGGGATCTTCCTACAGGAGTCCCTCTAGGCACAAGAGATTTGGAGGATGAGAACTGGACAAGGGCTGTTATCTCTTTCCCCCTCTATCATCTACCTACATCCCACATGCAGTTCCCTCATATTGCATCTCTCTTTTTATTTCTCTTCTTCTTTCCTTAACTGCCTCTTCTATAAATTTTAACTGTAAATCAGGGTTCTCTGGTTTTGTTTACCTTAGTCTATAAATTAACATGCAGACAACAATGGCAAGCATTTAAGCAATATTTCTTTTTGAGTGTGTATGTGTGGGGGGAGGGGGACTTTTATGATCATATTTTTGGGATGCTGTTTGTCCATCTGCTCATGTAAATGTCTGTTGTGGCCCATCAGCTGCCAGTGGAGCCTGTTCCAGATGCGCGTATGCACAAAGCAGTTAGAAGAGGTGAGCAATGGAGGAGTCAACTCAGGAAGCAAAACACATGTGGATGCTGAATGGCCTCTCCCTTGCTGGGAATAAATGGAAGGAAAGGGGAGTGGTTGGGGAAACAGGCTGTTTCCTACCTCCGGAGGGCCTGGTGGGGGTGGGGAAGGCCCGCTTTTTTCTCTCCTAATGCTCCAGAGCCTTTCTAGGAGCCTGGGGGGGGGGCAAAATGGCCTTCCCCACTCCCCACAAAATGGTCTTCCATAGGCTGGAAATGGCCCATTTGCCAACTTCTTGTGGGACCATAAGTTGGCAAACAGACCATTTTCAGCCTCCGGAGGGCCTCTGGGGGCATCAGAAGGCCATTTTGCACCCCCAGGCTCCTAGAAAGGCTCTGGAGCATGAGAAGAGCAAAAAACGGGCCTTCTCCACCCGCACCAGGCCCTTTGGAGGTAGGAAACAGCCTGTTTCCCTATTGCAGGTAGGTCCAGAAGGCCCAAAAATCAGCTGGCACGTGCCCACCAATATGGCTATCCATGCCACCTGTAGCATGTGTGCCATAGGTTCACCATCTATGGTGAGCGGGCATAGTCAATGAAGCAGAAGTAGATGTTTTTATGGAACTCCCTAGTTTTCTCCATGATCCAACATATGTTGGCAATTTGACCTCTAGTTCCTCTGCCTCTTCAAAATCCTGCCTGCATTTCTGGTAGTTCTCGGTCCACATGCTGCTGGAACGTAGTTTGTAGGATTTTGAGCATAACTTTGCTAGCATGTGAAATGAGTGCAATAGTGTGATAGTTTGAACATTCTTTGGCATTGCCTTTCTTTGGAATTGGAACGTAAACTGACCTTTTCCAATCCTGTGGCCACTGTTGAGTTTTCCAAATTTACCCCTCAGATACTGGAATATTACTATCATGTCACCCCTAGTCCTTCTTTTCTCTAGATTAGCCATACCCAAATCCTGCAACCATTCTTCATATATTTTAATCAACAAACCATTAATCATCTTAGATGCTCTTCTATGTACTTTTCCCAAAATCTCAACATGTTTTTTTGTAATGTGGTGACCCAAACTGGATGCAGCATTCTAGATGTGGTCTTACTGAAGATTTATAAAGCGTTACTAATACTTCATGTGATTTTGATTCTATGCCTCTGTTTATACAACCAAGGCTTGTATTGGCTGGTGCTGCAAAAAGCTAATACAATCCTTGTTTGTACAAACAGAAGCATAGAATAAAATGTTCTCAGAAAGAGAAGATCTTGAAAGGGACACTTAGGTGACTGAATCCATGATGTCCCTGTTGGAACAGTTGATTCCATTACAAGTCTGCTTTTTTTTTTAATGGAATTTTATTCCTACAACATAAGAGAGTTGTTCTATGTTCTGAAGAACAGAGCCTGAAATAAACCTTCTTCTGGGTGATCCTCTGAAAGACTTGACAAACTGTCATCTTTGCCTCTTCAGTCTTTTGGTAGGAACAGAGGCTGAATCTGTAATATTCCCATAAAGATTGTCTCCATGATAATATTGTGAGATCAGTTGGAGTTTCCATAACACTGAAGGCAGTTGGCTACTTCAGGGAATATTTTGTTGTGTAAATCCAACAGGTCTGGGTAGTTGACAATTCAGTGTATATTGTGCAAGTCCATTTAACTAGATTAATTCACTAATTCCATGGTTGGCATAGTCATCCCCCAGCATGGCTGGCTGGGGATTTCTGGGTGTTGAAATCCACAAGTCTTAGAAGTGCCAAATTTGGACACCCCTGATCGAAATGGAGCTATTTCAGATATCTACTGAAGGAGAAATACAATCCTCTTGAAACTAGAAAGATAGTCATCCCATCCATCAGTCAATAATTATTTTTTTCTTAAACTGCCCTGGAAGAATCCCACAAACTGCACTCAAATTTCCTTGTCAACATGGAGCCTCTGATGCTCTGCTGAAGAATGAAAGGAAGAAGTTCAGCATTGACTCAGAAAACAAGAAGGAAGGATGTGGGCTGAGAAATTGGGAATCAAACCCAACCCAAACCATTCCAGATAACCTTACACAAGCTAGAAGAATATGAATGATAACTTAAATTCCTTTTGTCTACAGAGTACAACACATACACAAACAACATTATAAATGGAAAAAAACCCCCATCAAATTGCTTTTCCTACTTGGTAGCCAAAAGATAACAGAGATTCCCTAGGTTTTCCAGAAGCTTTTAGTGTCTTTTCCCTCTCTAAGTTTAAAGATAGAATAATATGATAGCTTAGTGTATTGCTGGCCATTCAGATATAATCCAAAGCACAAGTGCAGATTTCTTTGCTTCAGTAACTGTTCCCATACTTCTACGCTTCAAATTATAGTAGTTTTCTATATTCCTGGGATGCATAAATGGAGAATATTATAACCAGCTTACATTTTGGATCCTAAAATAAACCTGTGGAACTCAATTTGTATAAAATTCAGATAAGGCATGCAGTTTATGCAAATTGCACTGGTTAAATGTCTTATTTGGACCGTTTTGTGCAGAGGTTCTGTCCCTTTGTTTCCATGTATTTTCCAAGGGAAATCTGAATAAATGGTTTCCAAGCTATTAGTTCATTTTTGTTCTTGAAAGATGGGAGTAAGCAAATACACAGACAGACAGCCTTGGATTTGGAAGTGCCTTTGTACGTCATGAACAACATACATGCTACTTATTATAGGAGAAGAACAATGAAATATTTCTGCCTTGAAGGTTCCTCAAACAGCTTCTTTAAAAGCAGGGATAACTCTCATTGATAACATCAGAGAAACTGTTTCATATTGCCCTGGAGATGATGGTCTTTCAAATTAAAATAATTACTCAATTGACAGGGTTCCTAATAGAACCAATCTAAAAATGAGATAAAGGCATAGGATTCCCAGAAATATGTCATTCCTGCTTGGAATTTAATCTTAGTGCAATTAGGCAATGAAGATGTGATGATGCTAATGTAATTTCTGCATAACCAAAGAGCCAGAAACATAAACTGTTTATGACACGGATATTTTAGACAACACTGCAAAACTCTTAACTCCCATATTTATCAGTATCACGACTATGTTGGCTTCTAGTTCAAGAGCATAAATGGAACAAATGTGGAGTTATAGGCCACAATGGGTAGGAATTGCAAAACAGAACTCCAGGTTGGTACAGATGACTAGACTTCCCACAATTGGTAGAGCAATAGTCTGCCAAGAGAACTATGGGTAATTAAAACACATTTTGGGGTTCTTTATAATGTTCTCTATGAAAAACAGAATGATTTAGCTGTCCATTATTTCTTAGAAGTTGGGGATGGAGAAATATAAAAACTTGGGAGTTGGATGCTGGTGCTGTCCATGGTACTGAACACAGAAGTAGCTCTGATTATGTGAAGACAATGCTCATCTACATATCAAACAAAGGAGATTTCTATAAGAGTTGAAATCTTAATTCAGTAGATAGGATCCAGGGAAGTCCTTCAAAACTCCCATTGGTTCAGTAGTTGACAGCTGGCCGATGAAAGGAAACGGTGGTGAATGAACAGCACATGGAAACATATTTAAGGTTTTTGTATGGAGATTGGCATGGGGTCATTCTTGGGTCCTGTCTTTTGCTGAATCAAGAAATGTTTAGTGCAAGAAATATAATTATGCAAAGAATAGAGTAACAGGACCTTTCGCAGAAGAAAGATGTCTGCCAATGATTTTTTTAAAAATACTGCTGGAATTTCTCCATCAAATTACATGATTTCCACCATGGCAGAAAGAGTCACTTACTTATTCCTTCAATGATGGAAATATTAACTGCAGATTAAAAACATAACAGAATGACAAATAAAATCCAGCAATCAAGCTGGTTTCCATCTGAATCATTCCTGAAATGAAATGAAACATTTTTCATCCAGGGTTTTAAACATTCCCAAATGTTGCTTTGAGTAGACAAAAGAAATTGCTACTGCTTTTTTGTTACTCTACCCTCAAAAAGCAGCTTTGGGATAGGAAGATGTTGCTCTTTGATGTGTTAAAAGGTATCATTGCAAGATGTAAAGTGTTCCAAGTACAGCTGCTTTTGCAATTATTATCATTGAAATAATGTCAACTTGCAAAGCATCCCTGGCCTGCTCTCAAGTTGCCATAGGCAAGGGGGATGGGAAACCGATGAAGCACACATTCAGTGCAGCCTCAAGAAGACAGGGAATCACACAACCTTTCTGCAAGTGAACAGATGAAATCTTCTCAGAAGAAACAGCCTTGAGGAGAACTCAGTAAAACTTTCCTTTATTCAAGGTCTGGCAGAGCTTCAGAGCTATTGATTTTTTTCTTCTTTGGGCAAGAAAAGTTCTATGATTGGGTGCACATTGCAGCAAACAAACCTGACAGACTTGTACTAAGAACTGTAGCTCATTCTTCTCACCGAGAAGGTTGTTTCTCTTCTGCCTCTTACTGTCATTTTCAAATTGGGTAATGCTAAAACTGATTCAAGCTACCCATCCATCCAGCCATGCATTGATCTGTCTCTATTTCTCTTTCTTCAAAGGGGTTTGTAAAATTGACTCTCTTTAGAGATTAATCTTGCACCCTTAAAGCTGACCGATATTGGCAGCCAGTGCAATGCTAAAGATTCTGGCCTAGATTGCAACAAGGATAAAACTGAACTTACTCAGTATGCATCAAGGCAGATGTCACAGTGCTTAAACACTATCTATAATTTCTAATAAAATTCTATTTGGGGTGGGGGTGGGGGAAGTCCTCTGCTCCTTATGGTTTATTTTATGGAGAATCTAACAATTTATGCTAATTTTTTGGGTTCGAACTATTCTGTAAGTTAAAATTTCTTAGGAATCATAAACTATAGCTCCCTTTATGAAAAAGTATTGCCCTTTTACACAACCACTGGAGATTCTAATGATAACACCTACAGAGAAAGACAAATATATTTTAAAATAAAATCAAGATGTTCTTGCATAAAGTTGGTCCTTTCCTTTCCTTTCCTTTCCTTTCCTTTCCTTTCCTTTCCTTTCCTTTCCTTTCCTTTCCTTTCCTTTCCTTTCCTTTCTGTCCTGTCCTTCCCTTCCCTTCCCCTCCCCTCCCAAATTTTTTTTTAAAGACAAAGACTTGGCTTGTTTTGAAATAGCAAAAAGAAAAGAAGGGGGAAAGGGTAATATTCCTTTCTCTGCATTATTTTAACAGACGGCTTTCCTAGCAGGAGGTATCCTCTTGTTTTTAAAATAAATTCTTCACAGTTTCAATTCACAGTTTCAATTCTCCTACCGACCAGATTTCACCAACCAAAATCAACAAACTCTTTTTGAAAGAGGGGTGAAGCAGAAAGAAAGTGAGTGGGAGAGAAGGAAGCAGCTGATAAATGGAAAAGCCAAATCAAAATCCGCTGCTGAATGTAGAGGTTAAAACCTGGTGTATTTTCATTTCAACAAATGCAATTAAAAAGGTTCAGTTAGCATCCGAAGAGAGCCTGTCTTATATCAGTAAGGAAAAAATATCAGGAGGTTTAGCAGTCATTTAATCTTTACAGAAGGAAAGAAACTTTCAGAGACAATACATTTCTGAATATTAAATGCATGGGAGATCTAATAAAGGAAGGCACCATCTATTTGGCTCAGTTCTTATTTAATAGCTCAAAGCCAACCAAAACTGAACAAACCTAAGCAAATGTGTATAGAGATGCTCAATCATCCAGATCATGGTTGTCCCAAAAGTGCTTTTTTCAAAAGGCACCTGGACTTGCTTAGTTTTTTTCCCCTAGAAAACTTTTACCTTCTCATTCAAGAAGCTTCAGTTTTGAATGAATGGTGGGGAAGGGAAGGATTTATATTCTTTTCAGTCCTTTGCCAATCCTTCCATTCCCCACCTTTGTAATCCTTCCATTCAGTTAGAACTGAAGAAGCTTCTTATTTATTTATTTATTTATTTATTTATTTATTTATTTATTTATTTATTTATTTATTATTAATATTTATATATTGCCCTTCTCCGAAGACTCAGGGCGGTTTACAGCCAGAATAAAACAAATACACAAAAGTTAAAATACCATATCTTTAAAAATCTAATTCCATTGGCCGAAAATTTAAAAATAATAGGATAAAATTATAAAAAACAACCCTGATTAAAACCCCGTTAAAATTGCCATTAGGCCAGCCCTGCTCGATGAAAGAGAAAAGTCTTGAGCTCGTGCTTAAAGGTCCGGAGATTGGGGAGTACGCGTAGCCCCACAGGTAGTTTATTCCACAGGGCAGGTGCCCCCACAGAGAATGCTCTTCCCCTGGAAGCCACCAGCCAACATTGTTTAGCCGATGGCACCCTAAGAAGGCGCTCCCTGTGAGAGCACACAGGTCGATGGGAAGCTATTGGTGGCAGTAGGCGGTCCTGTAAGTATCCCGGTCCCAAGCCATGGAGCGCTTTAAAGGTGATGACCAGCACCTTGAATTGCACCCGGAAGACCACTGGCAACCAGTGCAACCTGCACAGGAGAGGTATTATATGGGAGCTACGAGATGCTCCCTCTATCCCCCGCACAGCCGCATTCTGTACCAGTTGGAGCCTCCTGGTGCTCTTCAAGGGGAGCCCCATGTAGAGAGCATTGCAGTAATCCAGGCGGGAGGTAACGAGGGCATGAGTGACCGTGCATAAAGAGTCCCGGTCCAGGAAGGGACGCAACTGATGATTCAGGCGAACCTGATAAAAAGCTCCCCTGGCGACGGCCGTCAAATGCTCTTCTAAAGACAGCCGTACATCCAGGAGGATGCCTAAGTTGCGAACCAACTCCTTGGGGGCCAACGACTCGCCCCCCACAGTCAGCAATGGAGCTAGCTGACTGTGCCAGGACGCTGGTATCCACAGCCACTCCATCTTGGATGGGTTGAGCTGAAGCCTGTTCGTCCCCATCCAGACCCGAATGCCCTCCAGGCACCAGGACATCACATCGATGGCTTCATTGGGGTGGTTCGGTGTGGAAATCTACAGCTGAGTGACATCAGCGTACAGTTGACAACTCACCCCAAAACCACGGATGATCTCCCCCAGCGGCTTCATATAGATGTTGAACAGGAGAGGTGAGAGGACCGACCCCTGTGGCACCCCACAAGTGAGGTGCCTAGCGGCCGACCTCTGCCCTCCTGCCCTCTTGGACGAGAAGTGAAACATTTTCAAGGAATAAAAACAAGAAAGTCCTGTTGCCTTTTGGAAAAGCACATTTGGGACAAACCTAAGCAAATGGACAAAGGGTTACTTAAAAAAAGGTTCCTGAGTACTGTATTTCAGTCATCATTTTGAAAGACCTTAAATGAAGAAATTCTATGACTGAGATGACTCTAAGTTGATGCTATGATCTCCCTTCTGTTGGAAGAAATGTCTTTCTGGGTTCAGTTCCAAGTGGATAAAAAGACACTGGAAACATGGAGATTGGTTGGAAAGATGGTTTAATGATGGACAGGACCACATGGTATTGGGGTCCTGGAAGAAAAGGGTGATCACATGCTTCAAGATATTGAGTGAAGAAGAAAAAGGGCTGAGACGCTGAGAGTCCCTTGGTTTTATACCCTCTCTTGGGCCCTACCTTAGTGTTTCCAGTTCCTATATATGAAATGTATCTTAATTGGTTGTCAGACTCCCAGGGGGCGGGGCTCATATCTAAATTTGTAGGTTGTCTCCCAGGCTTGCTTGAGCCTGGCTCAGACCTTAATGGCTCATTGACAAAGGTGAGGGGACAGGGAGCTGCAGGGAGCTGATTTGTCTTTAAAACATGTTTCTCCATTTCTCATCCAGGAAAATATAATATTCTGCCTTTTTAATGTTTCCTAAAATAGTCCATTCTTCTAGGAGGGGGGTCGGTTTTAACTTCCTGCAAAAGGGAGGGAGAAAACCAGTGGTGGGATTCAGCCAGTTCGCACCACTTTGGGAGAACCGGTTGTTAACTTTCTGAGCAGTTTGACAAACTGGCTGTTGGAATAAATCATTAGGGCAGAGAACCGGTTGTTAAATTACTTGAATCCCACCACTGGAGAAAACCTTGTGGAATGGGGTTTTCCCTAGAGTCAGTTGGTGGCTTTCCATATTTATGCCACATGTGTGATTCACAGAAAGAGGGCTGGGCTTTTGATTGGCAGTGTCATGTTTACCACCTTGACAGAATAGACCCACTGTGGACACTCCTGTTGAGAAATGGTTCTCTTTGTCTTCCCCCTCCACCTCTAATGGCCACTCAGTGTTATCAGTGGGCTGAGAATCCTGCTGACAACCAAAAAAACTGCCATAATCTGAAGGCCTTGCTAGCTGGGGAATTCTGGGAGTTGAAGTCTGCCAGGCTTAAAGTTGCCAAGGTTGGAGGCCCCTGATCTATCCCAACAGATCAAGATTTCAGAGGCAGCGCTAATTGGGCACCATGGACAGACCAGCACACCTTAAAAGTCAAGAGGAAGTGAATTAATATTTAAGGAGCCCAACTTTGGGGGAAAAAATCGAAATGTACTAAAACATCTTATGATATATTCCTTTGCAGTAGAGGTTGCCACCTCTTTTCAGATCCCAATGTTATAAGGAGCCTCTTTGGTAGGAAAGATTTTACTCTTGGTACACATTGCTATGGACTCACTGTAAAACTTTTATGATCCAATTATGATGGAAAAAGCAGCTGGGAGGAGAAATAAAGCAGAAATTGTTCTCTTGGTCCATCAGACAAATTTGAAATGGAGGTAATAAAATTACATCTTTATAAGGAGTGTGCCATCTCAGGTTGTGTTCTGGCTAAATGCAGGGATTTTTATTGCAACTTTATCAGTTAATCTGAAATAAGAAAAAGTTAAAGGGTTGCTGTATAAATAAAATAACTGATTATAGGAGGAGGAAAATCCAGCATAAATTACTTGCCAATTGTCTCATTGAATCTGTTCAAAATAGCAATAGCAGTAGCAATGGCATTATACCACTCCACAGTGCTTCAAGGCCCTCTCTAAGCGATTTACAGAGTCAGCATATTGCCCCCAATAAACTGGGTCCTCATTTTACCAACCTTGGAAAGAGGGAAGGCTGAGTCAACCTCGATCCCCAACAGGATCAAACTCCAAGCTGTGGGCAGAGTTTACCTGCAATACTGCACTTAAACCACTGGCTGCCACTGCACACTGAGAATAATTCCATTTCATTAATTGCGTTCGGTTCTATCTTCATCTGGATATAGCCCTAATTGATTGAAATGATATGAAACTAATAAATATATTAATGGGATAGAAATAGTAAAAACCTATGTTATACTCATGAATTTAGAGGTTTCAAGGAAAGCTAACCAGATAAATAGATAATAGATGGGTAGATGAAAAAAAAAACCAGACAAAAAGATAGACTGATTTAAGATTACGCAATCCCTTTGCTTTGCCTGCACATTTGCTTTCTAATGGTCTAATGATTAAATATAAATAGAACAATTCAGTTCCCTAATGGGGGAGCTGAATGATCAACTCTTGCAGGTTTCTCTTTGCCTCCAGAAATGAAAATTTATTTTCTGAAACCTGCTATGTTTGCATGAAATTGACATTCCTGACAACTTTTCCTCCTCTGCTCATTTATTGCATTCTGTGTCTTTGTTGTCATTGCTGCTTTCTTGCCTGATGTACAGAAAGAAATCTGAGCGTAAAACTGTACAGGAATGGGTAGAGCTTCAGTTATCCCATTTTGGGGGTATTATTTGTCAGAGTATCAACTGGAATAGGACATGGTAACAAGGTCAGCCAATGTATAGGCATAGAACTAAGTCAGCCAATGAGGGCTGTTTGGGAGCTGAGACAGACTGGAGCCAGAGCATGTCTTAGTCTGCAGCTTCTGAGTCTGTGCAGAGAAACAGAGATCTGTGCAGAGAAACTGAAACTAGTCTGCTCTGCTAAAATGAAACTGTTCTCTCCTGCCTTGTGTTTTGCTTGTAACTGCTTGTAACTGCTACTACGTTGAAGAAGAATCTATATTGGTATTGTACATTTATCTTCATGTATTATATGTACATAAAGTTATATACTGCTGAATCAGTTTACCTGTGTGTGCTTTTGGATTTAATTTCTGCAACAAACTCTGATATTATTTGCTACTCTTTTATCTTTTTTGACACCCCACCCTCCAGACACTGGCATCTTCCCAATTATGAGGACTGATACTAAATCTAGAAAATTGTGAGGGAAAGGAAACAGCAGTCAGTCTATCCATGTATCTGCCGTTTCCACTTCTGGCTCCAAAAATAAAAGCTATGAAGAAAAAAGAAAAGAGAAGTTTATGTGGTTACTAATTCTGAGACCCAACTTCAGTGGGACTCACAAATAAGGCGAAGAGTTTAAGAAGCAATTTCCACTCTGTAATAAAAAGCAGGAATCACGAGACGACTTCCGGTGTCCAGCGGCAACGGACGTCTGGAAGGCTTCTCCTGCCTCCAGCGCCCGAATCCGGCCGCCGCCGAGGCCCTCAGGGGCCAGGTGTTCCGAAAAGGACACCTGCCGCACGGACGGCTCGCCAGGGGTCTCCCAGCCGACATACAGGACTGTGGGGACCGATGCTGGCGCGTCCTAGGCTTGGCGGGGTTTGGAGGCCACAGGCCGCGGCCATTATTTTGGTCGTCGCCTGGGCCGCTGTGCCCGGTGACACCGGGGCATTGGATTTATAACTGCAGCAGCCTGGTGGTGAACAGGGAACGGAGAAGAATTGAGGAGGAGAAGGGAAGGGAATATCGGTAAACGTGAGTGGAGTGCTCCGGAGTGCGGGGGGGTTTTTTCTCCCCTGTGGTTGGAAGGAGCACGAGTTATTCTGGAGAGAGGAGAACTTAAAATAAGAAGATTACCGGTTTTGTGGAGCTCTGGAGAGAAGAGGTGATGGGGAAATGTAGGAGGGAAGGTTTGAGGCCCCTCCTTCTGGGGAACAGTGGTGGCGCCCAGCTTCCGCCTTCACTATGAGAATTTTGATGACATCACTTCCCTTCGGCTTCCTGGTTGACTAACTGTACTCTGGACTCGTTGCTCCTGTGAGTGCCCCCTGGTGGATCCGGAGGAAATTACAAGGATACTGTGCCTGCCTGAGGATTTTGTATTTTTTTTTTCCTTAATGGCAAAAGGTCAGAGACCAACTGCTGGAGAGATGGAGAGAATTTTGGAAAAGTTATCTAATATGGACAAGAAATTGATGAAATAAGAGCAGAAATTGTGACTATCCAAAAGGATTTAAAGGATACTCAACAAGTTTCAGCAGAAAACAAGCAGAAAGTGGAAGGTTTGAGGGTGAGATGCGGCAGTGCAGAAAAGAGAGGAGACGACAGGCAATGCTGTGCTTGACCACAGATGGATAAAATGTCTTATTTCCTTAGGTTTCAAAATTTGGAAGAAGTGGACCAAGAAGACTTGAGAGATGTTGTGACTAAATTGTTGGGAGAATTTCTTGGGAGAGGTGTTGATTTCATGAATTGGGATGTGGATCGAGTTTATAGAGTTAATTCGCAATATGCACGCACGCATGCAGTTCCCAGAGAGGTTCATGTCAAATTTGTGAGAAGAGAGACGAGAGATGAAATTTTTAGAAAACATAGGAGTGGGGCACTGATTTACAGGGGCAGGGAGATAGCCATTCTGAGGCAGATTCCCAGACAGGTACGTGAAAAAAGAAAGAAATATTATTTTTTGTCAAGCAAATTGTACCAGAAGGGAGTGGGCTTCAGATGGCTGATGCCAGAGGGATTGATGATTTTCCGGGAGGGCATTACGAAAAAAATCAGTACAATTGCGGAGGCTACGGCCTATGTGGAGGAACACAAAGCCCTCCTGGAATCAGATGACCCAGGAATTGAAGAAGGGGAGGTTATAGATCATGGGGCGGAAGCGGCTGCCGCTGTTGCGGCCCTGGAGATGGGTCAGGCTGAACCCAGAGTTCTGAGATCCAAAACTAGGAAGTGATAAAGATATTTGGGATTGTGTTGGTTTTCCTTATTCTCTTTAGTACGATATTCTGTTTATTCTTGACCCTTCTTTATTACGTATTTAAAATTTGTAAACTTAGCTACTTCGTGTTACCTGCTTGCCATATGGCTGTTGTATGTGTTAAAAAATTTGAGTAAAATTCTTATTTTAGATAAGAAAAATGAAAATTTACCATACCTGATATGTATTTGTATAAACTTTTTTTTTGACCAATAAAAACTTTTTTTTGAAAAAAAAAAAAAAAAAAAAGCAGGAATCACTTGGATAGGGCTGGAGAGAAAATACGGTTGCATCACATGGATCTACAATCAAAATCAGGTCCTACTTTAAGGAAGAGGCTGAAAAGGATTTTAATCAAGGTCAAGAAATCCTTGAAATGGCTTTTGGGACACAGGTTGCCCTAGGAATTCAGAACCTCTCATGAAGAAGAGGTGGAAACCAGTTCAGACCGGATGTTCTACACCAGGGGTCTCCAAACTTGACAACTTTAAGACTTGTGGACTTCAATTCCCAAAGCTGGCTGAGGATCTCTGGAAGTTGAAGTCCACAAGTCTTAAAGTTGCCAAGGTTGGAGACCCCTGTTCTACACAAGATGAGTGATCTCTTGAGATGGAGTGATCTCTTGAGGATTTCATCCAGCCATATGTGCTGGTAGCAAAAACTTGTCAAGGCAACCTGATCAGGTATCTACACTTGAGATAACTGACCCACCTATTGCAGCTTGAGACAGGAGCGCTCCTTGATGAATAGATTGTCCAAGACTCCATACAGAAATCTTGGAAACCCTAATTGATCACATTAACTGTGATTAACCAGAGCATATAAAACATTTGCTAGACCAATTCTTGAATACAGCTCGACTGTCTGGAACCCATATCACATTTCTGACATCAATACAATTGAACGTGTCCAGAAATCATGTCTTCGACATGACCTGAGTTTAACTCATAGAATCATCTATTACAATGTCTTTCCTGTCAAAGACTACTTCAGCTTCAATTGCAACAATACACGAGCACACGATAGATTTAAGCTTAATGTTAACCGCTCCAATCTTGATTGTAGAAAATATGACTTCAGTAACAGAGTTGTTAATGCTTGGAATACACTACCCGACTCTGTGGTCTCTTCCCAGAATCCCCAAAGCTTCAAACAAAAACTGTCTACTATTGACTTCACCCCATTCCTAAGAGGTCTGTAAGGGGCGTGCATAAGAGCACAAGCGTGCCTACCATTCCTTTTTCTATTGTTTCCTTTCGTTATATCCAATTTATATAGTTATTACATATTTATGCTTATATATATGCTTATATATTGTATAGTTATTTCATGCTTATGCTTATATATACTGTGTGATTAAATAAATAAATAAATAAATAAATAAATAAATAAATAAATAAATAAATGTTCAAGTGACTCATTTCCCTATCTTTACACAAAGGGAGTACAGTGAAATTAGCAGGCCAGTGAACTGGTACTCACGTTAGCTGGCAATTTTTAAAGTTACAGAATAAAAGAGTTGGAAGGGACCTTAGAGTTCTTCTAGTCCAACCCCTTGCTCAGGCAGGAGACCTTATACCATTCCAGACAAACCACTGTCCAATCTCTTCTTAAAAACCTCCAGTGGTGGAGAACCCACAACTTCTGGAGACAAATTATTTTGGTAAATAGGCTATCAGCTCCTAAAGCATGAAAACACCTGGGAAATGATAGTTTAACACACCCAGGAAGACTGCTTAATTTTTATAAGAATATTCATCGGCACTAACCAGAAATTTACCAAGTCTGTACCTAAAAGCATTTTTACCTGATCATAAATTTATGGGTTTACCACTAGATGTCACTCTTTATCCTTGTGAAAAATCTTCATTTGCAGTCAAAAACATTGTAAGGAAAATTAAGAAATTGCCAGTTTCGCTATTCTGAGATTCAGATTTTACACAGTGCAAGCAGGCTGACCCATATCATCAAGCTTATGATGTGTACAAACAAAGATGGGAAAGAAAAGTAAACTGATATTTATTGAAGAAGATCCAAATCAGCTTTGTATGGAAATGAATATTTCCCAAATTCATTTGAGTTTGGTGAATCAGTTAGAATAGAATAGAATAGAATAGAATTTTTTATTGGCCAAGTGTGATTGGACACACAAGGAATTTGTCTTGGTGCATATGCTCTCAGTGTACATAAAAGAAAAGATATGTTCATCAAGGTACAACATTTACAACACAATTGATGGTCAATACATCAATATAAATCATAAGGATTGCCAGCAACAAGTTATAGTCATACAGTCATAAATGGAAAGAGATTGGTGATGGGAACTATGAGAAGATTAATAGTAGTGCAGATTCAGTAAATAGTTCGACAGTGTTGATGGAATTATTTGTTTAGCAGAGTGATGGCCTTTGGGAAAAAACTGTTCTTGTGTCTAGTTGTTCTGGTGTGCAGTGCTCTATAGCGTCGTTTTGAGGGTAGGAGTTGAAAAGTTTATGTCCAGGATGCGAGGGATCTGCAAATATTTTCACGGCCCTCTTCTTGATTCGTGCAGTATACAGGTCCTCAATGGAAGGCAGGTTGGTAGCAATTATTTTTTCTGCAGTTCTAATTATCCTCTGAAGTCTGTGTTTTGGGACATTTCTTAAAACTTTTCCAATGTTTGGAAAAGTGAAGTGGCAGTGTATTTTAGGAATTTAGCAATAATCAATCTCTTAATATTTCCAAGGGAGTTCTTGAACCATTGAGACTTCCGTATTTCCTTGACAGTATCTAGAAAATTGAATGCAATCTCCATTGTGATTTTATGTCACTTCTTTCTGTTGCTGCTGTAAATTGGCATAGCTTTCTGGCTGATGTTCTTGACCTGTTTTACAGCTTTTTATTATATTTTCCAGTTCTCTCTCTCTCTCTCTCTCTCCCTCCCTCCCTCCCTCCATCTGAATTCTCCACAGGAAACTCCATTTCAGTTAATAGTTATATTCTGAATATGCTCAGATGCCTCAGTCCTTAAAGGAGGCTCCATTTTACAATATATTTTCATTTTCCCTTATAAAAGTAGAAGGATTCCTAAACAACTTTTCCAACCCACTGATCCTATAGAAAAATAACACTGTAAATCTGCATTCCAGATTGTTTCCTGATATTGTGATGCTCATGGGAGGTATGCAAAAAGCAAAGAAAGATAGATTGGACTAAGAAAAATACATTGACAAGGGGAATCTAAAATCAAATCAAAAGGACAGGTGGCAAAAGGCTGTCAATGGTTCACTTATTTACAACTACTAGAAAGATTTAAACTAGGCAAAAGACTTTTATGCTATTGAACATTGTGAGTCTAATTTTGAACTATGATGTACACATAACTGATGCTTTTATTTACATTTGAAACAGAAGAATAAGTGAAATAATGTTTGTGGCTGAAATTATTGAAATTTTACATTATGTTATAAAGAAATTTTTTATAAACTGATATTCTTCCAGCAGAGAATTTGTCTAGAATGCAGAAAGGGACTTCAAATTTATGTTGGCAATGAAAAGAAGAATAAATAGAGTAATTTTATTGTGCTTTCTGGATGTGCAAAAAAAACTAGAAAAATTTACTTCCAAGTGCATAGAGGGATTTGGAGGATTTTAAAAAATAATACACAGCTGAAACCAGAATGTTTCCTCTTGGGGCTGATAATAAACAGTTTGAGGGAAAAAGTCATGGAACTTTATTTTTGTATATGATAACTGTAGTGCAGTGGCAGTCAACCTGGTCCCTACCGCCCACTAGTAGGCGTTCCAGCTTTCATGGTGGGCGGTAGGGGTTTTGTCCGATACTGAAGCACTTTCCTTTTTTTTAAATTTAATTGACTTTTAAAAATTTTTTCATAGCATTATTTAAAAACATTTTCATTAGGTTTTCATAAAATTCCCCATGACAATTTAAATTTCTGAAAATATACTATTTATATCGCCCGCGCATAAGTTTAGTTCACGTTACATAAGTGAAACTAAATGGTGCTATAGTGCAGCCGCAGACAAAAGAGCCTCGTCCCAGAATAGCTCGCACATCTCCCCCCACACCACCCAGCTGTAATAGACAAGCAGAGCTGGTAGCCGGCGCCCCCCCAACCCAATCCATAATGCGCGAGAGGCATGTGCAGATGACGATACACGGTGCATTACTGTGGAATCATGGGCGGTTAGAAAATTTTACTACTAACAGAGATACAAAAGTGGGCGGTAGGTATAAAAAGGTTGTAGTGAGTTTATTGTATGAACAAAGATGGAAAGATTCAACATTATCTAGAATGGAGGAACAATTGATGAAGATGATGGAACTTGCTGAGCTGAACCATTACAATTTCTGGTTTTGATGATTATACAGAATATATTATAGAAAGAAAAGAATTATGTTGTTACCATAGGATAAAAGGTAAACTTGTATTTAAAATTCCTGTAAAGAAATTGGAAGCTACTTCTTTGTAACTTTTGTCTTTGTTTTCTATCTTTCTGTTACTTTCTTAAACCTTTACATTTTTCTTTGAGTCTTTCTTTCTTTCTTTCTTTCTTTATTTTTCAGATTTATATACCGCCCTATCTCCCTAGGGACTCAGGGCGGTTCACAGGCAATTAAAAACAAACATATAAATACAATTTAAAATCAGACATAAAAAACTTATTCAATAGCCAGATTGATAAAAAACAATATAAATACTAAAAACCCCATTAAAACCAATAAATTTAAAAACTAACCCAGCCCCGCGCAAATAAATAGGTGTGTTTTGAGCTCGCGACGAAAGGTTCGGAGGTCTGGAAGTTGACGAAGTCCTGGAGGGAGTTCGTTCCAGAGGGTGGGAGCCCCCACAGAGAAGGCCCTTCCCCTGGGTGTCGCCAGACGGCACTGCCTAGCCAACGGCACCCTGAGGAGTCCCTCTCTGTGAGAGCGGACGGGTCGGTGAGAGGTACTCGGTAGCAGCAGGCGGTCCCGTAAGTAACCCGGCCCTATGCCATGGAGCGCTTTAAAGATTGTCACCAAAACCTTGAAGCGCACCCGGAAGGCCACAGGTAGCCAGTGCAGTCTGCGCAGGATAGGTGTCACATGGGAGCCACGAGGGGCTCCCTCTATCACCCGCGCAGCCGCATTCTGGACTAACTGGAGCCTCCGGATGCCCCTCAGGGGGAGCCCCATGTAGAGAGCATTGCAGTAATCCAGACGAGACGTCACGAGTGCGTGAGTGACTGTGCATAAGGCATCCCGGTCTAGAAAGGGGCGCAACTGGCGCACCAGGCGAACCTGGTTGAAAGATCTCCTGGAGATGGCCGTCAAGTGATCTTCAAAAGACAGCCGTTCATCCAGGAGGACACCCAAGTTGCGCACCCTCTCCATTGGGGCCAATGACTCGCCCCCAACAGTCAGCCGTGGACTCAGCTGACTGTACCGGGATGCCGGCATCCACAGCCACTCTGTCTTGGAGGGATTGAGCTTGAGCCTGTTTCTCCCCATCCAGACCCGTACGGCTTCCAAACACCGGGACAGCACTTCGATAGCTTCATTGGGGTGGTCCGGTGTGGAAAAGTACAGCTGGGTGTCATCAGCGTACAGCTGGTACCTCACACCGAAACCACTGATGATCTCACCCAGCGGCTTCATATAGATGTTGAACAGAAGGGGTGAGAGAATCGACCCCTGCGGCACCCCACACATGAGGCGCCTCGGAGCCGACCTCTGCCCTCCTGTCAACACCGTCTGCGACCGGTCGGAGAGATAGGAGGAGAACCACCGATAAACGGTGCCTCCCACTCCCAATCCCTCCAACCGGCGCAGCAGGCTACCATGGTCAATGGTATCGAAAGCCGCTGAGAGGTCTAATAGGACCAGGGCAGAGGAACAACCCCTGTCCCTGGCCCTCCAGAGATCATCCACCAATGCGACCAAAGCCGTCTCAGTGCTGTAACCGGGCCGGAAACCGGACTGGAACGGGTCTAGATAGACAGTTTCATCCAGGTGAAGGGAAAACTGATATGCCACCATACTCTCTACAACCTTCGCCACAAAGCGAAGGTTGGAGACCGGACGATAATTACCTAAAACAGCCGGGTCCAGGGAGGGCTTCTTGAGGAGGGGCCTCACCACCGCCTCTTTCAAGGCGGCCGGAAAGAGTCCCGCCAACAAAGAAGCAGTCGTAATCGCCTGGAGCCAGCCTCGTGTCACCTCCCGAGTGGCCAGCACCAACCAGGAGGGGCACGGGTCCAGTAAACACGTGGTGGCATTCAACCTGCCCAACAACCTGTCCATGTCCTCGGGAGCCACAGGGTCAAACTCATCCCAGACAATATCACCAAGACCGCCCTCAGATGCCCCGCCTGAATCGCCGCAATTTTGGTCCAGACCGTCTCGAAGCTGAACGATTTTATCGTATAGATAAAAGTTCTTTCTTGAACTTTATATTAGTTCATATTCCTTTTTAAAAAATCTTTAATAAAATTACATATATAATGGGAATATGAATATAAAGGATATATTGATTTTCAGGGCTCAGGAATTCCTTTTCTTTTTCTATCCCCCCCACATCCTAAAATGGCAAAGAATATCTTCTGTGAATTAAGGGGGCAGAGGAAGAGATCTACCTTCCCCAAAAGAAATTTGTTTTTGCCACAGTTGGAAAGTCAATTTTATAATTATGATGGTAAATGGTTCCACTGCATCATTTATTATTAAGGGCACAGTAAGAATTTCATTCTTATCTTATTGTGGCTTGGCCCAAGATGGGAGAAATATAACAGAATGCAAAAAGAAAAGAAAAGAAAAGAAAAGAAAGAAAGAAAAGAAAGAAAGAAAGAAAGAAAGAAAAAAAACAGCTGCTGTTTATGAAAGATGGTAGATTGTATTTCTTCACATCTGCCTAAACAGGCTATGCCATGAAAAATGCAGCCAGCTTTGTTCACATGTTGAATGCGAAGTAGTTACTATCAAGCATTCAGTCCACTTTGAAGATGCTTAATTTACTGAACACAGGCTTATATGGGGCTATGGAGTAGGTTCAGTGGTGGGATTCAGCCAGTTCGCACCACTTCGGGACAACTGGTTGTTAACTTTCTGAGCAGGTTGGCAAACTGGTTGTTGGAACAAATCATTAGGGCAGAGAACTGGTTGTTAAATTACTTGAATCCCACCACTGAGTAGGTTATATTAGTATATATGGGTGTGTTTTTTTTAACTACAAACATAATTGTCAAAATGGGCACAGCAAATTTAGTTTGGACAAGGCTGGTGATTCGGTATAATATTCTAAACCTGTGAGGTTGTGGCATTCAGAGGAAGTGGATGTCAGTTTTTCACTTTCCCTCAGCCCTTTTTTTTTAAAATTTGAATTTATATCCCGCCCTTCTCCGAAGACTCAGGGCGGCTTAAACAGTGTTAAGCAATAGTCTTCATCCATTTGTATATTATATACAAAGTCAACTTTTATTGCCCCCAACAATCTGGGTTCTCATTTTACCTACGTTATAAAGGATGGAAGGCTGAGTCAACCTTGTGGGACTTGAACTTGCAGTAATTGCAAGCAGCTGTGTTAATAACAGACTGCTTTAGTCTGTTGAGCTACCAGAGGCCCTAAGAGAATGTCAAACGACTTCTGAAATCTTGCCAACAAAACTGCAGATATTTTCAAGCAATTTCCTCCACTTTTGATTTTTGATCTTAATAAAGATTTGGCACAATCTCCTCCACCCCTCCCCTCTCCCCCTCTTCCTTCCCCTCTCCTATCCTTTCTCCTGTGCCCTCCTCCTCCGTACCTCTCTCCTCTCCCCTCCTCTCTCCCTCTTCCCTTCCCTTCCCACCCACTCTCCTGTGCCCTCCTCCTTCCTTCCTCTCTCCTCTCCTCTCCCCTCCTCTCCTCCTCTCCTCTCCCTCCCTCTCCTCTGTATCCTCCTTCCTCCTTCCTCCTCTCCCCTCCTCTCTTCCCTCCCCCTCTCCCTCTCCTGTGCCTCCTCCTTCTTCCCTCTCTGCTGTGCTCTCCCCCTCTCCCCTACCCTCCCCCCTCCCCTCCCTTCCTCTCTCCTGTGCTCTCCTCCTTCCTCCCTTTCTCCTCTCTTCTCCTTCCTCTCCTCCTCTTCTCTCCTCTGCTCCCCTCCCACCTCTCCTCTCTCCTGTGCTCTTCCCCTCTCTCTCTCCTCTCTCCTGTGCCCTCTTCCTTCTTCCCTCTACCCTCCCCTCTCCTTATTTATTTATTTATTTTTTATTTATTTATTCAATTTTTATACCGCCCTTCTCCCAAAGGACTCAGGGCGGTGTACAGCCAAGATAAAAACAAACAGTACTCTTCTCTCCTCCCTCTCCCCTCCTCTCTCCTCTCCTCTCTCCTGTCCTCTCCTCCTTCCTTCCTTCCTTCCTCTCTCCTCTCCTCTCCTCTCCCCTCCCCTCCTCCATTCTTTATTATTCCTGGAATCCTTGCCATTCCTGTCTCCTGACTTTGCCTCTTTCAAAGGGGTGACTGTTGCATGAAAGCAGGTCAGGACCTTCTAGAAAGAGCCCTTCTGAGCAATCCCTGCCTGGCCTGGAGCTAATCACCACATCCAATTCCTTTGTCAGCATCTCCAACATAATGTTGGTAGCTGCAATACCACAGAGAATATGACAATTATAAAAATGTACCCCACTATGGCAATTAAATGTGTTTCTGGGTAATCTGGTGGTTTTTTTAAAATAAATACTACCACAGCTGCTTCACAGGTCTGTCACCAGCTCCCCAAAGAGGCATCTGAGCTGTCACATTATGAACGGTGGTCTTTTAATGCAAAAGAGCTCCATAGTTCTGGGTAGATAATGCGTGTTAGCTACAGATGCTGCCTGCATTCCCTGGAAAGGCTAATTGGAGAATTCTTGGGGTCAAATTTTAACAGATCCCAAATTCACGTTAACAGAGGTTCCATTTGCAGTGATCTTGCTAAGCCTCCTGTGCCCAATAATTGGTTATATTTTTGCATTTTTTCCTCTGACAAGCTCTAAATGGTAAGATAATGGGGTAAATGTATTTTTAAAAAATCAGAAAGTTTTCTTTTCCATGGTTTTGCAGCTGGTTTTAATAGTGAGGTTTTAAATCAGGTGTGACTCCAATTCATTATTTCAGCAAGAAGGAAAAAGGATAGTAGACAGGGGTGAAATCTAGAAATTTTCCCTACCAGTTCTGTGGGCGTGGCTTAATTGGTGGGTGTGGCTTGGTGGTCAGGTGACTGGATGGGCATGGTCAATAATAATAAATAATAAAAATAATAAAGTATACAAAACTTGGGAGGCACTGGTCTACCTTCTTTAAAAATAGAGGCCACAGTCTACCAATTGCCTTTTATTGAGAGGCACCGGTTTACCAAGTGCCTTTTTTTGGCAGGCACCGGTCTACCTTCTTTAAAAATAGAGGCACCGGTCTACTCACTGCCTACAGCACTGATCAGCTGTAGTGCGGCCCTTTGAGGTGCCGCGGCAGTCATTTAAGGCCAGTTGCAGCTATATGACCACCGAGAGCTTCAGGGACAGAGAAGAGGAACAGTGAGGCGTGGGCAGTGGCGGGGGGGGGGGGAGGGATTTTTGCTATCGGTTCTCCAAACTACCTGCCCATCGCTATCGGATCGTGCAATCCGGTCGGAACTGGGAGCATTTCACCCCTGGTAGTAGACCATAAATATGTCACTAGGATGAGATACAGAAAACTCAGAACAAGACCCAAATCTTTGTATCTCCATTGACACATGAAGCAGGAAGTAGAGGAGGAGGAATTGGAAAAGCAGGAGGTGGAGGAGGAAGAAGGAGGGAGAAGAGGAGGAGAAGGAGGAGGAGGAGGAGGAGGAGAAGCTCAAATGGAATTGTTGTAAGATGAACTGAAATACTTTAGAAGGCAACAACAGTGGTCAATCCTCTATAAGAAGCTTTTTATGAGAGGCAAGTAGGTATATGGTTACTGCAGGTGAGATTATTATATGCCCAGGGATGGAAAGATTCAGTACTACTCTCTGTGGAGGAATAGTTGGTCAAACTGTTAGCTCTTTTTTTTTTTTTTTTCATTTATACCCCGCCCTTCTCCGAAGACTCAGGGCGGCTTACAGTGTATAAGGCAATGTTAGTTTGATGTTATTGATGTTCATCAATATCTTGATGTTATTTCGCCACATAGAGTTAGAATTTGATGAATGATGGTGTATGATAAATATACGATATGATAAAACCAGTGGTAGTCAACCTGGTCCCTACCGCCTACTAGTGGGCGTTCCAGCTTTGATGGTGGGCGGTAGGGGTTTTGTCCAATACTGAAGCACTTTCCTTTTTTAAAATTTAATTGACTTTTTAAAAAATTTTTATAGCATTATTTAAAAACATTTTCATTAGGTTTTCATTCCTAATTCCCCGTGACAATTTAAATTTCTGAAAATATACTATTTGTATCGCCCGCGCATAAGTTTAGTTCACGTTACGTAAGTGAAACTAAATGGTGCTATAGTGCCAACGCAAACAAAAGAGCCTCGTCCCAGAATAGCTCGCGCATCTCCCCCCACACTACCCAGCTGTAACAGACAAGCAGAGCTGGTAGCTGGCGCCCCCCTCCCAAACCCAATCCACGATGTGCAAGAGGCATGCGCAGATGACGATACATGGCGCATTACTGTGGAACCAGTGGGCGGTTAGAAAATTTTACTACTAACAGAGATACAAAAGTGGGCAGTAGGTATAAAAAGGTTGACTACCCCTGGATAAAACAGATGGAAGAAATTATTTAGCTCAGCACTGTTCCAATATATATTGTGGAGAAGATCTGTCCGGATGACTTTCACACTGCTCTGTCTCTGTGGTTTGTGCACAAACGGCAAATGGTCCAATTGGATCCAATTTCTTGGCATCTTTTCGTTTCATCTCAGTTTTGGACTGGGTGGTCCTTTTGGGAGAACTGCAGCGACTGCATGAATTCAACAGGCATAGAAAGCAGGAGAAGATTCATGTGACTCATTGCTTACTAGGAAAAATAAATTCTGCCTTCATAGAAAGGATGCCCATATTTTGTGCAGTCATGGATTTCCCGCTGAGTGTTTGTTTATTTATTTGTTTTCCAGGTTTCCTACTGATTGTTTTCCTCTTTAAAGCCCTCAAAGAAATGGCAATCCATTTGGTAACCAGAGGTTATAATCTAAATTGAGCCCAAATTAGAGTACTTAAATTCAATTAAATATACCCGTATGTACACCCACACTCTAAGAGGAAAGTAGTCTCACCTGGCATAAATTTTAGCTCAGGCAATGTTAAATTGCACTGATTAATTTGGAATCTCCCTTGTGCTAGAATATTTAGGAGGTGTTCTAAATATATCTGGAAGCTCCATCTTTCTAAATGTATTTTCATATGAAAAGTGGAATGCTTTCATTCAGATCAATGATTGCTGATAAATAAAGGTTTTAAGTATTAAAGGGATATAATACAAAAACCTCTGTGATGTGTGTTGTATTCTTTTACATCATGAAAATAGTCAGGAATCATGTATAAACTCCTGCCTGCCTGCCATGTAAGCCTGCATGTTCCTTCCTGTCTATCACAAAGCTCAAATCAAATTATTTTTTTAAATGTGTTCAGTGGTCCAAATCTCCTGAAATCATAGATCTCACCGAGTTTTAATGTTGCAACATTTTAATGCTTAAAATGTTGCAAAAACAAAAATCTGTTTGTATGCATGTGTTTGTGTTCATGTATAAGTATGTGCCCAATGGAGTGAGATTTTGGTATTTTTGAGAAACGTTTGATGCCTACATCCTGCACCACCAAAAATCCCCAGAATACACATTAAGAACCATTGTTGTGCCCTGGTAGAACACAATGTTTAAATGCTGGATATGTGAATATGGATAAATAGAAACTGAATTTATTTATCTACTCATTAACTTTATATATATCCTAACCCCCTGTGACTCTGTATGATTCACAAGATGATGATGATCATCATGATCATCATAGTTGGAAGGGATCTTAGAGGTCTTCTAGTCCAACTCCTTGCTCAAGAAGGAGACCCTATACCATTTCAAGCAAATGGATGTCTAGCTTTTTCTTAAAAGCCTCCATTGATGGAGGATCCACAACTTCTGAAGACAAACCATTCAACAATTCTCATTGTTAGGGAATTTCTCCTTAGTTCCAGGTTACTGCTCTCCTTGTTTAGTTTCCATCCATTGTTTCTTGTCTTGCCTTCAGGTGTTTTGGAAAATAGGTTGACCCCTTTTGCTTTGTGGCAGCCCCACAAATATTGGAACACTACTATCATCACCCTCGGTCATTCTTTTCACTAGACCTGCCATACCCAATTCCTACAACCATTGTTCGTATGTTTTAGTCTCCGGTTCACTAATCAACTTCTTTGCACCCTGTCCAGAGTCTTGACCTCTGTTTATATCACCATCATCATGAAAACATTAAAAACAAGAAATAGAAGAATAGGCAAGGAAAAAGGAATAAAACTCCAAAACCCACACAATCCAAAGGAGATTTCCATCACCCTTGCCAGGTCTTCAAGGCCATTCAAAATCTCAGTAGGGTGGGGGGCAGGGGTGAAATGCTTCCAGTTCCGACTGGATCGGCCGATTTGGTACCAATGGCAGCAGGTGGTTCAGAGAACTGGTAGCAAAAATTCCTGTCCCCCCCCATGACCAACTGAGCCACGCGATCGTCAGAGCCTTTTTTTTAATATTTAAAAGCATTTTTTTAACAACCTCTTTGGCCAAAGACGTTGTAAAAAAATGCTTCTAAAGGGTTAAAACAAGGCTCTGATTATCCCAGCTGAGGTGCCTGATTTTTTTTTAACTTTTAAAAGCATTTTTTAAAAGGTAAAAAAGCTGAAGCCTGCTAGGCAAAAAATGGGGGGGTGGGGGTTTGTTAGAGAGAGAGGGAGGGAGGGAGGGAGGAAAAGAAGAGGAAGGAAGGACTAGACGCAGCTTCGGAGGATAATCCAGGGCTGGAAGGGACCTGGAGGTCATCTAGTCCAACCCTGCTCCAGCAGGACATTGTTAGTGAGTTTCTGTCTTTTGATCCACAGTCACATAGCCACGCCCACCCAGTCACATGACCCCCCACCAAGCCACACCCACCAAGCCATGCCCACAGAACCGATAGGAAAAAAATTTAGATTTCACCATTGGGTGGGGGCCATATGGATCTTGAAGGGGACCTCATTCCAGAAGGCAGCTAAAACACAGTTCCATGGTCCCAGATATGACATTGTTTTAATTGAAGGTTTAATTGAAGTTTAATTGAAGCATCAAATTGGCTGGATGAAAGAGGAACAAAATTATTTTCTTCCTACTCTGAACCAGTGGAGATGTTGCAGGGCTCACCTTTCCTACAAATGCAACCTGTGAACCATCTGCTGATGGTGTCATTCCTTGGAAGACAAGACCTGACTGCAATTAGCTGATAGAGATCAGCTTATCATGACACTGTTCTCTGTTTCATCCAAGTCGATTACGAAGTCATTTACATCGGGCGTTAGATTTGTGTTGAAAAAAACCAAACCTCTTTCATTTAAAATTATGTGCTTGTTTAGAATAGAATAACAGAGTTGGAAGGGACCTTGGAGGTCTTCTAGTCCAACCCCCTGCTTAGGCAGGAAACCCTACACCACTTCAGACAAATGGTTCTCCAACATCTTCTTATAAAAACTTCCAGTGTTGGAGCATTCACACAACTTCTGGAGGCAAGTTGTTCCACTGATGAATTGTTCTCACTGTCAGGAAATTTCTCCTTAGTTCTAAGTTGCTTCTCTTCTTGATTAATTTCCACCCATTGCTTCTTGTCCTGCCTTCAGGGGCTTTGGAGAACAGCTTGACTCCCTCTTCTTTGGGGCAGCTCCTGAGATATTGGAACACTCCTATCATATCTCCCCTAGTCCTTCTTTTCATTAAACTAGACATACCCAGTTCCTGCAACTGTTCTTCATATGTTTTAGCCTCCAGTCCCCTAATCAGTGGTGGGATTCAGCCAGTTCGCACCACTTCGGGAGAACCGGTTGTTAACTTTCTGAACAGTTTAGTGAACTGGTTGTTGGAAGAAATCATTAGGGCAGAGAACCGGTTATTAAATTATTTGAATCCCACCACTGCCCCTAATCCTCTTTGTTGCTCTTTTCTGCTCTCTTTCTAGAGTCTCAACATCTTTTTTACATCGTGGTGACCAAAACTGAATGCAATATTCCAAGTGTGGCCTTACCAAGGCATTATAAACTGGTATTAACACTTGACGTGATCTTGATTCTTTCTATTTGAAAGGCTTAATATTTGGGGACGATCAGATGTATGAAAGAGAGGGCTGGGAGAAATAGAATAGAATAGAATAGAATTTTTTTTTAATTGGCCAAGTGTGTATGTCTTGGTGCATATGCTCTCAGTGTACATAAAAGAAAAGATACGTTCATCAAGGTACAACATTTACAACACAATTGATGGTCAATATATCAATATAAATCATAAGGATTGCCAGCAACAAAGTTATAGTCATACAGTCATAAGTGGAAAGAGATTGGTGACGGGAACGATGAGAAGATTAATAGTAGTGCAGATATAGTAAATAGTTTGACAGTGTTGAAGGAATTATTTGTTTAGCAGAGTGATGGCCTTCGGGGAAAAACTGTTTTCCGAAAAAACTGAAAATCCTACAGGTTGTACCTATTTCCACATCAGTTTGCCCAAATCACAGGCAGCACACACTAATAAATAAAGAGGGAAACTGCATTTATTGACAGAGGAGTAGTCTCCCTATCAGCAGATCTCAGTATCATTATTACACCTTTATTATCTCAGTTATGCTCCTCACAGCTGCAACTCTACAGAAAATGATGAAAATCCTCTAATTATGTTCTGCCTTCCATGCAATTATTCTGCTATGTCCCCTCACTTCAAATTGGGGGGGGGAAGTTATAGGATGCAGTCCTTATATAATTGTGCAAATATTGATGTTTTTATGCAAGGGAAATAACATCAAATTTGGAGATAAAAAGCATCTTTGTGATGTATGTACTTAAAAGATGCACCTTACTTGGTTCCTGAGCATCTTTGAAGAATTTTGTGGCAGACAGATTGAGATGGCTAATTCCCCCCCTGAGATTTAATATTATAGAAATTATTGTAGCACAATTTTGTAGATGCAGATTCATAAATAAACTATGTTCCATAGAACTGGAAAGAGAGCAGCATTAAAACGCCTAGCAAGTTTACCAAGGATTGTAGCCTTAGATCTAATTTTTGCCCTATTGCTGAGATGAAATTTGTCTTGCAATTTCTCATCGGGTTTTTTTCCTCCTATGAAACAGGTTTCTGTATTAATACATTATTCATAGGATACTTGACAGTTATTTTGAATATCTCCTGGTGATTTGGAAGGTATTTGATGGTGGGAGAAACTGGAAGGTTAGGTAGTCCCAGTGCTGTCAGTATGTGTCTCTGCATCTTCGGAGGCCACCGATATCTCCAGCTTCCAGTTTTACATAAATAAAAAAAGGAAGGTGAGTCATAATTGGAAGGTCTTTTTCACAAGCTCTTCTTTTGGACTTAATTAAAAGGTGCAAAGCCTTGGAGAATATGACTGTATAGTGTGTTAGAAAACAGATCCTTGCAGAACCCATCAGCTACCTTAGATTGAGAAAACTGATAAACCTCACATTTGGTCCATGGAAAGTTCACATTTTATACAAACGTTTATTTTTCTTTGAAAGACTTTTCCAAGGCGAATACTTTTTCATCAAACTGAGATGCCACCAACAGTCATGAATTATAATCTGCTAGAGTCATTCAACCATTGTTGTGCCAAAGTGATAGAACAGGGGACAGGCTATCAACAGAAAGCATCTGGGTAAAGGCGTTGTAAGTTACTAGCGGAAATGGAATGATTGAGAATTGGTAGAAGAAATGCAAAATACTGTAATTGTTCTACAGTTCCAGAGTTTGATGATGATGATGATGATGATGATGATGATGATGATGATGATAATAATAATAATAATAATAATAATAATAATAATAATAATAATAATAATAATAATAATAATAGAGTTGGAAGGGACCTTGGAGGTCTTCTAGTCCAACCCTCTGCTTGGGCAGGAAACCCTACACCATTTCAGACAAATGGTTTTCCAACTTTTTCTTAAAAATTTCCAGTGTTGGAGCATTCACAACTTCTGCAGGCAAGTCGTTCCACTTATTGATCGTTCTAACTGTCAGAAAATTTCTCCTTAGTTCTAAGTTGCTTCTCTCCTTCTACCTGTTGCTTTTGTTCTACCCTCAGGTGCTTTGGAGAACAGTCGACTCCCTCTTCTTTGTGGCAACCCCTGAGATATTGGAACACTGCCATCATGTCTCCCCTAGTCCTTCTTTTCATTAAACGAGACATACCGAGTTCCTGCAACCGTTCTTCATATATAAGCATAAGCCTCCTCCCTTCTTTTTACTAGATGTTTCTGTAATTCTTTCTGATCGTTGAATCTGAAACCCTGGGATATGCAGGCTGCCATCTTAAATTGATTCATTTAACCAGGTTTCAGAGAAATATAGGATTGCTGAATTGTAAAAATCAGAATTGTATCTGTTTAAGAGGAGTATTTCATCCATTTTATTAGCAAGTGAATGTACATTGGTTAGGAAAATTGAAGGCAGAGGAGTTTTATTTCTCTTATTTCCTAGCTTGAATAGAATTCCTTCTCCTTCTTCACTTTCTCTGTTTGGTTTTTTGGGGTAATCCATGGTTCTGGGGAAATTGCTTCTTCCTGTGTTAGAATCTCCTCCACTTTTGTAAAGATGTGTGTGTGTGGGGGGGGTGAGATCACAGAAAGCTGCTCCTTAAAGAAACATTGCTTAATTTTTAGTGGAAGGTCTCGTGAGTAAGAAATCCATAGTGAGTCACAGAAAATAATTAAAAATAAAGAAACCATTAGGGAGCATTTCATCGAGGCAGCCTTCAGCGGTGCCATCTTCGACTGACCCCATCCCTTTGGGTTCACAACCCCTAGTTATCACAGAAAAGGAAGTGCAGGACCTATTTCACAGACAAAAGCCAGGAAAAGCTCCAGGCCCAGTCAAGATAACTCCCTTTTGCTTAAAAGTCTGTGCTGACCAATTGGCCCCCATCTTCACCCATAACTTCAATAGATCACTAGAGATATGCTATGTTCCTTCTTGCTTCAAACACTCTGCTATCATCCCATTGCTGAAGAAGCCCACCATCAAGGAACTGAATGACTACAGACCAGTTGCTCTAACATCTGTAAGTCATGAAAACCTTTGAAAGGCTAGTGCTGTCCCACTTGAATACCATCACGGATCCACTGTTAGACCCCTTGCAATTTGCATACCAAGCAAATAGATCAACAGATGATGCTGTTACTATGGCTCTGCACTACATCCTACAACATCTTGAATCTCCAAAGACCTATGCAAGGGTCCTCTTTGTAGACTTTAATTCAGCATTCAATACCATCATTCCAGACACTCTTCCAACTAAGCTAAACCAGCTACAGGTACCTGAACAGACTTGTAAGTGGATCATAAGCTTCTTAACAAACAGGAAGCAGCAGGTGAAGCTAAGCAGAATCACATCAGATACCTGTACAATTAGCACAGGGGGCCCCCAAGGCTTGGTCTCTTCCCACTTCTCTTCTCTCTGTATACCAATGACTGCATCTCTAATGATTCATCTGTTAAAATACTAAAGTTCGCAGATGACACAACAGTGATCGGTCTTATTCGAGACAATGAATCTGCATACAGACGAGAGGTTGAACGACTAGCCTTTTGGTGCAACCAGAACAATCTGGAACTGAACACACGCAAAACCATAGAAAGGGTGGTAGACTTTAGGAGAAACCCTCCCATACTTCCACTTCTTACAATACTAGACAACACAGTATCAACAGTAGAGACCTTCATATTTCTAGGTTCTACCTTATTGCAAGATCTAAAATGGACAGCTAACATCAAAAATGTCATCAAAAAAGCACAACAAAGAATGTTCTTTCTGTGCCAACTCAGAAAGCTCAAACTGCCCAAGGAACTGCTGATCCAGTTCTACAGAGGAATTATTGAGTCTGTCATCTGCACCTCTATAACTACAACCCAATAAGACAGACACGGACTTCAGAGAATAATTAGAACTGCAGAAAAAACAATGGTTACCAACCTGCCTTCCATTGAGGACCTGTATACTGCATTAGACAAAAAGAGGGCTATGAAAATATTTACAGACCCCTCACATCCTGGACATAAACTGTTTCAACTCCTACCCTCAAAACGATGCTATAGAGCACTGCACACCAGAACAACTAGACACAAGAACAGTTTCTTCCCGAATGCCATCACTCTGCTAAACAAATAATTCCTTCTACACTGTCAAACTATTTACTAACTCTGCACTACTATTAATCTTCTCATCGTTCCCATCACCCATCTCCTTCCACTTATGACTGTATAACTGTAACTTTGTTGTTTGTATCCTTATGATTTATATTGATATTGTTTCCTGATTGCTTATTTGTAGCCTATGCTTATTTGTAGCCTATGACTATCAAGTGTTAAATTTGTATCCTATGACTATCATTAAGTGTTGTAAGTGTTGTACCTTGATGAAGGCATCTTTTCTTTTATGTACACTGAGAGGGTATGCACCAAGACAAATTCCTTGTGTGTCCAATCACACTTGGCCAATAAAAATTCTATTCTATTCTGTTTCCATTACTCCTATTGTTTTTTTCTTTGTTTTTTTAATCCTCTTGTCCTTCTCTGTCCCTCAAACCTTCTTTCATCACAACAAGCTAACCTTGATAATTCTTGCCAAACATGTGGATTAATGGCCTGTAGAAGGCTTCTGAAATGTAATTAAGGGGAGGGCTGCAGTTTCCCTTCCCTAGTCTACTAGTTTGATCTCCCTTATTTGTACAGTCTCTCCTCTCCATCTGGGGGTCACCTTTTGCACCTTGAAAGGTCCTTTCTAGGTCTGTTCTTCCCAACTTTCCTGGCAGTGGCAGTTACAGTGGTGTGGACCAGGGGTCTCCAACCTTAGCAACTTTAAGCCTGGTGGACTTTAACTCCCAGAATTCCTCCAGTCTTAGTTGCAAGGTTGGAGACCCCTGCTCTGGACTGTGTCAGGAGACAGAGCTTCTGGAAAATGCTACTTCTGGGAGGAGGAGGAGAAGGAGGAGGAGGGGGAGGAGGAGGAGGAGGAGGAGGAGGAGGAGGGGGAGGAGGAATCATAGCCATCTGATAGAACATTTACCTGTTATCCATTGGATCTGCTGTCCAATGAAATAAATATACCTGGTTTTAGTCTGCAAAAGGGGGGAAAGAAAACATCAGAAAAAAACCTACTGAGAATAAGATTGGGGATCAGTCCATACCTTCCCCTCTCCGCCCTCTCTAAATAAACATGTTGCCAGTCACATCTTCTTACCTGTCTGGCTAACACCCATTATTTCATTTGATCAACATGAAGTTGTGGTATCTAAGATTTCTGTCCTTCAGCCACAATTTACAAGCAATCCTTGAGAAAGTTCCCCAAGGTTGAAGAGTTAATTGTTCAGACTAGGGATGTCCAAGCTTGGCAACTTTTAAGACTTGTGGACTTCAACTCTCAGACTTCAACTGCCATGCCACTGGGGAATTCTGACAGTTGAAATCCCCAAGTCTTAAAGTGGCCAAGCTTGGACACACCTGATTTAGATCAGGCTGATTTTTAGGAGTTCAATTTCCAAGCATGAGTGTTTCTTGGTTTTAATAGAAGGAAATTGACCTTGGCTGTGTAGCTGTATAGGAGTCTAAGGCTCCCACTATAGTTTGTAGATGTTTAATGATGAGGACTTCAATCAGTTTACACTAACTCAGTTCCATAGCTCAAACCCATATTGTTCTTTTACAACAATTTGTTGTGGCCCATCGGCAGCTAGCAGAACTGGCAGCAGAGTCAGAGAGTGAGGAGGTTGTGAAGGAACTTGGGCCAGTCCTGGGGGCTGGGGAAAGCTCAGACGAGGGCTCTGCATCGGAGGCAGAGAGGGGGCTAAGGCCATCTGATAGTTATGTGCAGTCTCAGGAGTCTGACAGCAGCAAGGCAGAAGAACAGTGTGAGCCTGTCCCAAGTCTCCGCATGCGCAGAGCTGCCAGGAAACAGGAACAATTAAGGAAACAGGGTTGACTTGGGAGTAAAGCTTGGAGATGATTGGCCCCTCCCACAAGACACAAAAGAGAAGCAAATGGGAGGTGAGTTTTTGCAGGAAGCAATTAGTTCACCTGGTCGATTCAAGATTTGAGCCTGTTTGTGACTCTGTACCAAGTTTGGCCTTGCCCTGCGTCTGGAAATTAGCTCTTTGGCAGCGTTCCACATGAGATAAGTGGGTGCTAATAATCTTCCTCTGAAAGACTGTTTATCAAGCCTTGCAGACTGTAAAAGAAGTAATTTACAGTCATATAAATAAAAGCGGTTTTTCAGGACTAAGATTGTGCTTTATACTTTCTAAGGAAGCCTAGGTCAGAACACAATCTTTCCAATAATTTTTATTTTTATTTGGCAGACATAGTAGTTTCCACCATCTTTTTCTTACCCCAAAATTTGTTTGAACTACTTTATTTGATTCTTTTCAATTATAGAAGAACAGAACATTTGCCAGCATTATATGATATTCATTAATTTAAACTTAGGCCTCAATATTTGCTTACATATTCTTGTTTTCAGAGCTTACAGAATTTGAATTCATTAAAATGTATGACAAGCAATATATTAAAAATTTCTATCATCTTTCCCAGGATTTTTCAATTCAGCTTATTAAAAAAGAAACGTTTTTCAAGGTTGGCATCTCTATTTAAATACAAGATTGAATCTCGCAAACCCTTAAAGTTGAATTATTTTAGAAATCCTATTAGGAAAAAAGGCAACATCTCCTTCAAGCTGAGCTCATCTCCTGATGATTTTATGAATCTGTTGCTGAAACTTTGGTAGGAAGAATGTGCAGGTCATTCATCCTTGTTACCAAACACTGCAATTAACATATCCCTATGTATTTATCTGATTATCTTAAAAACCCTTAGGGCATCATCATTATAGTTTCAGTACAAGAAAAATTCCCCTGGCCCCAGTTGCCACTCCTCCTAAGTACATGGTTATGTTGACTCTGTCTGTCTTTCTGGCAATCTCTCTCATGGTTGGATTCAGCCAGTTCGGGCTGGTTCAGGTGAACCGGTAGTTAAATTGTTGGCTGGCTCCACCCCTCCCTGCCCTGCCCCTTCCAGGAGTCCCCCCCACCATGCCTCATTTTGGCTCCCAGGTAAGTGCAGGGAGGCCTACTAGGCCCAAAACAGGAATGTGTGTCCCCCCTCCCCGTGGCCCATTTTTGCTCCCGGGGGGTAGTACAGGAGGCCAAGTGCTGCCTGTCACATCCCTGGCCACATCCACCCAGCTGGTCATTAGGGAAAAGAATCGATTGTTAAATTATTTGAATCTCACCACTGTATCTATCTATCTATCTATCTATCTATCTATCTATCTATCTATCTATCTATCTATCTATCTATCTATCTATCTATCTATCATCTATCATCTTGTGCTCCAGCACAAGTTTGAAAGCTCAAAAGACTAAACCTCTGGTCCCAGTGACTGACACAGATTGGATCCTGCAACATGGAAGTTGTTTGCCATTGCTTTCCTTCAGAAACTTGTTTCCAGTTCCCACGTTAATCAACAACTCTGGAATTTCCACCCTGCCAACAAAAGTGTGTATAGTCAAGGCTATGGTTTTCCCAGTTGCAATGTATGGTTCTGAAAGTTGGACCATAAGAAAGGCTGAGCACCAAAGAATTGAGGCTTATGAACTATGGTGCTGGAGAAGACTCCTCTGAGTCCCTTGGACTGCAAGGCGATCAAACTGGTCAGTCCTAGAGGAGATCAACCCTGACTGCTCTTCAGAAGGCAAGATCCTGAGATGAAACTCAAATACTTTCGCCACCTAATGAGAAGGAAGAACTCAATGGGGAAGAGATTAATGCTGGAAAAGATTGAGGACAAAAGAAGAAGAAGGGGATGGCAGAGAACAAGGTGGCTGGATGGAGTCACTGAAGCAGTAGGCATGAGCTTAAATGGATTCCAGAGGATGTCTTTGCAGATCATGCAGAGAATGGTAAAGGACAGGAAGGCCTGGAGGAACATTGTCCATGGGGTTGTGATGGGACAGATACGACTTCACAGCTAACAACAACAATACTCTCTACCTGCTGTGGGCGTGGCCAGCGTTGTGATGGAACGGTCACTCACCCCGATAGCTCCGGGGTAAGTGCCGAAATTTCCCCCGAAATGGAGGTCCGCTGCAGACCATATCTGCCTCGAAGTGGCAGCGAAGAATGGGGGAGCTGCCGGAATGATCAGGGAGGTAGCAAATTCCCTGTAGCCCCGGTATTTTTCCCCCGACCCATCACAGAGGAATGGCAGCCGACATCAGCTGCCACAAAGTCGGAGGCGGCCACAAGAATCGAGCAGGAGGAAGAAGCATTTTAAAAGAACTGAATGTTGAAGTCAGGTGAATTGTCATCAGCTCATGGAGCAATAATTTTAAAAAAAAAAAAGAAAAAAAAAGAAAGCACAAGCATTAAAGAAAACTGGAATTAGCAGCTAAGTTTAATGGAAACAGAAAATGGAAGGAAATAAATTAAGGATATCCTAAACTTTGAAGGAGAGGGCTTGAAATGGAAGTCTAGAGCCCTAACTAATGGAAAGAATCATTTAAAAAAAATACTTAAACTTTGAAGAGAGGGCTTGGAACAGAAGTTAAGAGCTCTAATTAAATAAGAAAGGAAAATAAACATTTTTTAATTAAGTATGTTTGGAGACCCTTGGAAGTTTTGATGGACTATTCAAGATATAAAAGAAATAAGAAAAATAAATCAAAGAGAACTTTATTTTAGACTTTAATGGAAAACTTTAAATCCCTCTATCCCCTGAAATTTGTGACTAGAAGAAAATTAAAGAATCTATTAAAATAGGATAAGTGAAAAAGGAAAGCAAAAGGAGACAAAGGGAAGGCATTGCTTATTTTTACAGAAATTAAAATGGACACTGTGTTAATTGTGACCGTAATTTTAAAAAATATTCAAAGAAAGAAGAAAAATGAAAGTAAGAATTTTTTTTTTGAGATTTTAAAATAATTTAAATGTGATTTTAAGAGGAATCTAAGAAAAGACCCTGGATTAGAAAACTGACTTTTAAGAAACAAGAAGAAACTTAATTGCTACTTAAAATGGCTACTTTGTTATTTGTGGTCTGCATCTGAGTGACATCTAGAGGCAGAGGAAGAAAAGTAAGACCTGAATAGCTTTTGTTTTAGGACTATTTTTATGAAGATTGAGATGCTGGTACGATTGTATGACTGCTTCAAGAAAGGACTTTGGATGCCTTCCTCTCAACTGAAGATTTAAGCAGAGAACTTTGTCATCTAAACAAGAATACAAGTGATAACTATGGACTAATAAGATTTTGGATAAGAAACTTGTTTTTTTTTTATTTTAAATTTTAAAGAAATATTGTTACTTATTATTTGTAATTGTATTAAATAGTGATTTCTAGAAGCAGAGAAAGAATGCAAGATTGGAATAGTCTTTGTGATTTCAGGACTATTCCTATGAAGATGGAAAGGTTGGTGTGATTGCACGATTGCTTCAAGAAAGGATGTTGAATGGCTGCTTTCAGATCTATACTAAGAATATAAGTGACAACTATAGAATAATTCTTAAAGAGAAAGTTGTTTTCTATGATCTGAAATTTTAAAGAAATATTGTTACTTATGATTTGTAATTGTATTAAATAGTGATTTCTAGAAGCAGAGAAAGAATTCAAGATTGGAATAGTCTTTATGATTTCAGGACTATTCCCATGAAGATTGATAGGTTGGTGTGATTGCACAACCACTTTAAGAAAGGATGCTGAATGGCTGCTTTTAGAACTATAATAAAGGTTTTAATAAATGTAAGAATATAAGTGACAACTATAGAACAACTTCCAAGGATGTTTTGGGGAATGAGGGCAAGATTACAGTTTAAGAGGGGGAAGGAGGGAAATGAGTATTGAAAATTTAATGGGTTATTTTTTTTTCTTGTTTGCTTTTTTTTCTTTCTAAGAATATGCACTAATTTAAAGTGTTTAGTGATAAAACTTCCAAGGGAATAGTAACAAAAATTACCCCTCCCAATTTTAAGCTGGTTTTTGTTTTTTATTGAGAACTGATGATATCGAAGCATATGTTATTTAGAGGCAGAGGAAGTTGAATAGTCTTTGTGATTTCAGGACTAATCCTAAGAGAGATCGAAATGTCTATGTGATTGCAGGGCAGCTTTATGAAAGGGTTTTTAGATGGTCTGACCTCTGATTAAAAGTAATTTAGATGTGGTTAAATTTGTGGAATTTAAGAAGTTAATAGAAGAATTATTAATGAGGTCCTGGGGAATTTAAATATGGGGACTAGACTTCATTTAAACTTTAATGGTATGGAACACAATTATGAGGCTGCCAGTAGCCTCACACTGACCAGTGCGCTCTCACAGAGAGGGCCTCCTCCGGATACCATCAGCCAAACAATGTCGGCTGGCAACCTCCAGGGGGAGGGCCTTCTCTGTGGGGGCTCCTGCCCTCTGGAATGAGCTGCCTCCGGGGCTTCGTCAACTCCCCGACCTCCGGACTTTTCGCCGCAAGTTGAAGACGCTATTGTTTCGACGTGCAGGACTAGCTTGAACATAGTTTTAATTTTAGGGTTTTAATTAAGGTTTTAAACTGGGTTTTAAACTGTATTTAAATTTTTAGGCCGTTATTGAATCAGTTTTTTATATAGTTTTTAAATTTGTATTGTATGTACCATTTTTATTGGCTGTGAACCACCCTGAGTCCTTCGGGAGAAGGGCGGTATACAAATATAATAAATAAATAAATTACTAGAGATATGCAATAATTATTAATTTGAATGAAGGAGAAGGAAATATATTGTATAGAATACAATCCGGGATGAAATTTGAAATGTGATTAAGGATATACCTGACTGACAATCTGTTCACAATGATGTTTTTTATTATTATGTTTATAAAAAAATATATTTTTTTGTAAAAAAAAAAAAAATCCTCTCTACCTGCTAACAAACCCTAACTTTGCTTAGCATTTGGAACTGGGCAAGGAAACTCCATGCTCCCATTTAGCTGGGCCATGAAGAGCTGCATATTAGCAAAGCACTCACAGGCACCTCCTGACATTCACTAGATTAATTTAGGGGGTATCAAGACATCCTTGCAAGAGGGCCAGCCCCACCTCTGTTCCCTCTGGCCTGCCTTGCCATCCGCCCACCCCCCCAGAGGCAGCCACCTTCATTGGCTTAAAGGAAGAGGCTAAGCAGTGAATCAGAGAGAGCTGTTCTGAAGGCTTCCCCCTGTGAGTGATAATTCCGCCATGTGGATGTATCGGCCAGGGATTTGATATTCAAAGCACACTGAGCGCAGCAGAATTACCTGTGTTCTTTCAAGAGGCAGTAAAATTAGTTTCCTTCACCAAAGGCTGATGGGGAGGATATCAGAGGAATACCACATACTTATTAAGATTCAACTTTCAGCAATTTTTTGTCAGAATGTATATTGTTTTCAGGAGGAGAGTAAGGCTGATTTAATATTAACTCTTTACTTTTCAAAAATAATCCACCTAGGAAATTTAATTGCCTAGAGAATCCCTAGTTTCTTTCCCCTTGACCCGGCGAGAAATATCACTCATATTTCTAATCATCTGGAGAATCTAATGATCCATGAAGCCTCCTGAGAAACAACAGGTGCATCTAAAACAGCCCTGCACCACAGCGATGGAGGAAGATGAAAGGTCAAGTTTCCATCAGGTAAAAATTGGACTCAACGCAGAATTTTAAGATTGAAATGTTAAGTGTTTCAATCTGCGGATTGAAACACAAACTCAAGTTTTTGAGACCTCACTGAAGAAAAAAAATACACACTTTCAGAAGGATAAGGACTATCATTAGGAAGTTCTAGAAAAAAATTCATAGATTTATAAGTTGTGTGTGGGTGTCTTAAGAAACATTTGAACTCCCCTCTTTAGGGGGCATGTATCTATCTATCTATCTATATATCCTACAACATCCTACAACATCTTGAGTCTCCAAAGACTTATGCAAGGGTCCTTTTTGTAGACTTTAGTTCAGCATTCAATACCATCCTTCCAGACATTCTTCTAACTAAGCTAAACCAGCTACAGGTATCGGAACAGACTTGTAAGTGGATCACAAGCTTCCTAACAAACAGGAAGCAGCAGGTGAAGCTAAGCAAGATCACATCAAATACCTGTACAATTAGCACAGGGGCCCCCCAAGGCTGTGTGCTCTCCCCACTTCTCTTCTCTCTGTATACCAATGACTGCATCTCCAACAATCCATCTGTTAAGCTACTGAAGTTCGCAGATGACACAACAGTAATTGGTCTCATTCGAGACAATGACGAATCCGCATATAGACGAGAGGTCGAACGACTAGCCTTGTGGTACAACCAAAACAATCTGGAACTGAACACACTCAAAACCGTAGAAATGGTGGTAGACTTTAGGAGAAACCCTTCCATACTTCCACCTCTCACAATACTAGACAACACAGTATCAACAGTAGAAACCTTCAAATTTCTAGGTTCTATTATATTGCAAGATCTAAAATGGACAGCTAACATCAAAAACATCATTAAAAAAGGACAACAAAGAATGTTCTTTCTGCGCCAACTCAGTAAGCTCAAACTGCCCAAGGAGCTGCTGATTCAGTTCTACAGAGGAATTATTGAGTCTGTCATTTGCACCTCTATAACTGTCTGGTTCGCTTCTGCAACCCAACAAGAAAAACACAGACTTCAGAGGATAATTAGAACTGCAGAAAAAATAATTGCTACCAACCTGCCTTCCATTGAGGACCTGTATACTGCACGAATCAAGAATAGGGCCGTGAAAATATTTACAGACCCCTCGCATCCTGGACATAAACTGTTTCAACTCCTACCCTCAAAACGACGCTATAGAGCACTGCACACCAGAACAACTAGACACAAGAACAGTTTTTTCCCGAAGGCCATCACTCTGCTAAACAAATAATTCCATCAACACTGTCAAACTATTTACTGAATCTGCACTACTATTAACCTTCTCATAGTTCCCATCACCAATCTCTTTCCATTTATGACTGTATGACTATAACTTGTTGCTGGCAATCCTTATGATTTATATTGATATATTGACCATCAATTGTGTTGTAAATGTTGTACCTTGATGAACGTATCTTTTCTTTTATGTACACTGAGAGCATATGCACCAAGACAAATTCCTTGTGTGTCCAATCACACTTGGCCAATAAAAATTCTATTCTATTCTATTCTATTCTATTCTATTCTATTCTATTCTATTCTATTCTATTCTATTCTATTCTATTCTATTCTATTCTATTCTATTCTATTCTATTCTGTGGTGGAATTCAAATCTTTTTACTAACGGTTCTTTGGGCATGGCTTGGTGGGCGTGGTGTGGCTTGGTGGACGTGGCTTGGTGGATGTGGTAGGATACTGCAAAATCCCCAGTCCCTCCACTCTGGGGCCAGCCAGAGGTTCTCTGAACTACTCGGAATTTTTGCTACTGGTTCTCCAGAACTGTCAGAACCTGTTGAATAGCACCCCTGTCAGTATATACATATATGTATGTACATATTTCTTAAAATAATGACAAAAATATGTATGTGCATATTTCATAAAATAATGACAAAAATCATGTGCAATATTAATAATCAGAAGCATTGATGGCTTTAAATGAGAAATCAAAAGAGGTTTGGATTTGAATGTCCCATTGAGTTTTATCAGTTGGCTTTTCATTTTTTTCTTTATTATACTGGAAGGCTGACTGCTGATTGTGCACAAATTCCTTCCATCGAAAAACTCTGATGGTGAGGAGAAATTAAGTCTTTGACAACCCATTCATCCTTTTTCAGATGCCATGCTCTTCTAAACCAGACTGGTGACCTAAGAAGATTAGTAAAGGATGGTTATCTAAAATGTTTAATTCTTGCCAAATTTAGTAGGATTTGGGAAACATCCTTTTATGGTTTGGATCAAATGTTTTGATCAAAAGGAAATAAATAAATCCATATGGATGGGTGGAAACTGATCAAAGAAAGAAGCAACTTAGAACTAAGGAGAAATTTCCTGACAGTTAGAATAATTAATAAGTGGAACGACTTGCCTTCAGAAGTTGTGAATGCTCCAACACTGGAAATTTTTAAGAAAATGTTGGATAACCATCTGACTGAGATGGTGTAGGGTTTCCTGCCTGGGCAGGGGGTTGGACTAGAAGGCCTCCAAGGTCCCTTCCAACTCTGTTGTTATGTTATGTTATATGTGCATGATTTATCTAACATTAATTTCCCCAGCCCTGAATTTTTACTGAGTGAAGAAGAGGAGAAATAAGTTAAATGGTTGATAATTATATATATATATATACATATACATATACATATATAAAACAAGCTCTTTGGACAGGTTCAGATTTCCTCCAATTTGGAGAAAACAGATGGAGACCTTTGATCATGCATCACTGACACAAAATTCCCAAGGTACCAAAAGTCCAGGAGAAATGCATATACCACTTTTTCTCTTTTGAAAATTATATATATATATATATATATATATATATATATATATATATATATATATATATATATATATATATATATATATATATATATATATATATATATATATATATATATTTAAGCAGACCTAGGAAAATCTTTATCTATTATCTGGGATAGGAATGTTTCAAAATATAAATATAAAGCTATCATTGTAATTCTCTCTTGGAAGGACTACAGCTCCCATTATAGCACTTTTGAGAACTTGTCAAGCTTTCAACTCAGTTTGAGGGAGAGTTTTGTGAAATTCATGTCCGGATGCATTTCTCAAGAAACGCATCTGACATCTCCATGGAATTCAGGACAGAATAACAACTAACAGCTATCATCACAGCAGGAAGAAAAACTTATTGGAGCTTGGAAGATCTCCAGAAAACTAAGGAAGGATGGATCTGATTTTAGTGCATACAGTGGATGGAAGACCTATCAGACATCTTGATGTTATGGGTTAATACACAGACACAAACACATTTCAGAAGGGATTGCAAAACTATTTCTATACAGTTATCATGGATAAAGTCAACTTGAGGGAACCTTTACTTCTTTGAATAACTAAATATTTTCAAGCTGTCAGAACTGCCTATAACAAATCTCCAGACAAATACAAATTCAGAGCTAGAGATAGTGTTGCTAAGAGCTCACATGGTAAGGCTCTCAAAAATATACCGGCCATTTTTATCTAAACAACTTCCATAACTCACAGACTGCCTCAAAAGACAGTCAAAATCTTGCAGGATTAATGAAATTTAATTGAATGTTGTGTTAATAAGGGCTGAAGATTTCTCACAGTGATGCAGATACTAGCTGGTCAAAGAATTTAAAATCTAACACTGGGCAGAAGAAAAATAAAAGAGAGTCTCAAAACCCTCAGTGTCGGGAGAGGCGCGGCCAGCGGCCCTGTGGTACAGCATGGATCCTGGTGCTCCGGGAAAATGCCGATATCTCAGCCGATTTGGGGATCCTTAATGGTTCATAGCTGTCCTATAGAGACAGCAAAGAAGGGAGACACTGGCCGGTGCGAACAGGGAAGTTGCAAATTCCCTGGAGCATTGGCATTAGCCTCTGACCCAGCAGCGAGGGAAGACAGCTGTTAGGAGCTATCAAAAGCCAGGGCAGCCACACAAAAGAATTGTGCAGGAGCAGTGATTGAATGGAGTATTGATACTGGGTGAATGATTGGCCAACTCACAGATAAGAAGAAAATCTTTTAAAGCTTAAAAGAAGTTCCAACTTGAAATTAGTGGCTAATTGGCACATGGAAATTTAAAGTGAAGGAAAACAAAAACCAAAGAGGAATTTTAAGATTAAAGCCCTAAAAGGAATAACTTTCCATCTAGATTTAAAATTGGACTTGGAAGAAAAATAATAAAAGAAAATTGAGGGAAAACATCTTTTACTAACAAAAGGACTTAATTGAGGAAGAAGAAGTAGTAATCTTTGTGGATTATCAAGTGAGATTTTGTTGCTGGGGGATTTGTGAATTGGAGAGAGACATCTGCTGGAGGAAAGAAAATATCGCATTGCTTAGACTACCAAGGGAATCGACTGGAGGAGTGTTTGTTTAAACAGCTGCAGTAGACTTCAAAAAAGGGGTGGGAAGACCAAAGATTTAAATTAGAATGGCTTAAAGAAATATCTGAACTGGACATTATTTGGAAATAAAAAAGGGAAAAAAGAGACATTATATGGAATTTGAACTATATCTAAGTATATAGATATAATAAATTTATATATAAATTATATATTTATATATAAATTTATAAATTTAACATAATAAATTTAAAAATCCTTTCTCCTTAAATTGAGAACCTGGCGAGTTGGGAGGATAAGTATGAGGAATTAAGGGAGATGCTTCAAATCGTGCAAGAGTCATTTAAGGGAAATAAAGAAGAGGAGTAGTAGTTAAAAAGTAAAAAAAAAAGGATGAAGAAATTATGAGGGAGAAGCAAGAGGAACAAGAATACAATGCTGAAAAGGAAATAATTGAAGATAAAAACATAGATGACTACACTGGGATTGACAGTGATAGAATAGAAATGGATAAGGGGAATTATATTTTAAAAAAGAAGAGAAAAGAAGAAAACGGGAAAAGATTGAGGGGGAAAATTAAAAGAGTAAAAAAAAATAGATGATTACACTGGGATTGATAGTGACAGACCAAGTTCCTCTGCCTTGGTCCTATTAGATCTCTCAGCGGCTTTTGATACCATCGACCATGGTATCCTGCTGCGCCGGTTGGAGGGATTAGGAGTGGGGGGCACCGTTTATCGGTGGTTCTCCTCCTACCTCTCTGACCGGTCGCAGACAGTGTTGACAGGGGGACAGAGGTCGTCCTCGAGGCGCCTCACTTGTGGGGTGCCCCAGGGGTCGATTCTCTCGCCTACCCTGTTCAACATCTATATGAAGCCACTGGGCGAGGTCATCAGTGGTTTCGGGGTGAGTTATCATCTGTACACTGATGATACTCAGCTGTACTTTTCCACCCTGGACCACCCCAACGAAGCGGTCAAAGTGCTGTCCTGGTGCTTGGAGGCTGTATGGGTCTGGATGGGGAGAAACAGACTCAAGCTCAATCCCTCCAGGACGGAGTGGCTGTGGATGCCAGCACCCCGGTACAGTCAGCTGCATCCGCAGCTGACTGTCGGGGGCGAGTTAGTGGCCCCAAAGGAGGTGGTTCGCAACTTGGGCGTCCTCCTGGATGGACGGCTGTCCTTTGATGAACATCTGGCGGCCGTCTCCAGGAGGGCCTTTTACCAAGTTCGCTTGGTCCGCCAGCTGCGTCCCTTCCTTGACCGGGATGCCTTATGCACGGTCACTCACGCTCTGGTTACGTCTAGGTTGGATTACTGCAATGCTCTCTACATGGGGCTGCCCTTGAGGTGCACCCGGAGGCTACAGTTAGTCCAGAATGCGGCTGCGCGAGTAGTAACGGGAGCCGCTCGTGGCTCCCATGTAATATCACTACTCCGTAGTCTGCACTGGCTTCCTGTGGTTTTTCGGGTGCGCTTCAAGATTTTGGTTACCACCTTTAAAGCGCTCCATGGCTTAGGACCTGGGTACTTACGAGACTGCCTGCTGTTACCCTTTGCCTCCCACCGACCCGTACGCTCTCACAGAGAGGGCCTTCTCAGGGTGCCGTCCGCCAAACAGTGTTGGCTGGTGGCCCCCAGGAGTAGGGCCTTCTCTGTGGGGGCAGCGACGCTCTGGAATGAACTTCCCCCTGGCCTACATCAAGTGCCTGATCTTCGGACCTTCCGTCGTGAGCTCAAAACACACTTATTTATTCAAGCGGGACTGGCATAATAGTGTTGAATTTTAAATTTGGGGTTTTGCTAATATTTTAAAATTTTAAAATCTAAATTTTTAATTATCAGCCTTTTATAATCTGCTATGTTTTAAATGTTGTTTTAATTGTATATATTTTGTGTTTTATCTTTGGCTGTACACCGCCCTGAGTCCTTCGGGAGAAGGGCGGTATAAAAATTTAATAAATAAAATAAATAAAAATAAATAAATAAATAAATAAATAAATAAATAAATAAATAAATAGATAGGGGAAAGTATTTCTCAAAAAAGAAGAGAAGAGGAGGAAATGGGGAAAGATTGAGGGGGAAAATCAAAAGAGTAAAAATTAGAGAAAGGAGGTGGAAAGGAAGATACAAAAAAGAGAAAAAGAAGAAGAGAATGGGAGAAAGGGAGGAAGATATTAAGAAATAGAATTTTTGAGAGACTGAAAGAAAATGGTTAAAAGGGGAAGAAAAATGAATAGCAGAAAAGAAATTAAAATAGTTGTAGAAATTTTATGTAAGAAGTAAATTAGAAGAAATATACAGATTATTGTAAAAGGGAAGTAAGAAAGGATGAAATGAAGTGTATGTAAGAAGCAAAAAAGAAGAAATATGCTGTTTAATGTAAAATGGAGAATTAGATGAAATGTGAAAGATATAATGGGATATATGTTTTACTATCTGAAGATGCATGGAATTGGAGAGAATTATAGTGGATGATAAAGAAATGTATTTTAAAAGAAAAGAACAAAGAAATTAATTGAAATCAAGATATAAAACTGAAAAGAAATATACTGTTTAAGAAAAATAGTCCAGCCGATGAAATGTGAAAGATAAAATGGTTTATAGGTGAAAACAATTGAAAGAGATGGAACAAAATTGAAACGTTAGTAAACGATGTATCCTAATGAAAGAGAAAAATAATTATTGAACTGGGAATAAGAATTTAAAGAAAACAAGAGGTGGAAGATTGTATTAATTAAAAGGCTGTAAGGTAAAAATGGAATAAGAGGAAAGACAATGTTAATAATTAAGACATATGAGGGGAATTCTGAGAAATATATTTAATAAATGGGAAAATCAGGGTTGTCTGGACACCATAATTAAAAAATATTGAAATGAAAATGAATACAGCAATACAGAGAGATAAGAAGGAAGAGAGAAATGGAAGAAAGGGAGAAGGAGAGAGAGGGAAAGAAGAAAGGGAAGAGGAGAGGAAGAAAGGGTGGGGAAATAAGAGTAGGAGAGAAGGCTAGATAGGGAGGAAGAATGGAGGATGGGGAGAAAGGAAGGGGAAGTAGAGAAGGAGTAGGAGAGGAGAGAAGAAAATAGGAAGGATAAAAGAAGGGAGGAGAGGAATGAGAAGGAGAAGAAACATTGCTGTAAAACGAAAAAGATGAAATGGAAGAAAGAGAACCCTGAACATGTTTGAATATATCAGGATAAAAACTGAATTAGCTAAAAAATAATAAAAGAGAATATATATTAGTAAAAATGGAGAAATTAGAACTTGAGGGCGAAAGACGATGTGGTTTATATAAATGAGCATGGAAATATTAAGACATGATTAAAATATGGAAAAAGAATATTTTGGCAGAAATTGTAACTAAGTAAAATATATTTGGATATGTTAAGTTGTATAAGATATGATATGGCCAATACTCTGTTCATAAACTATGTGTGTATGGGGGGGGGGGATAAAAAAAATCAATAAAAAATTGATTAAAAAAACCCAACCCTCAGTGTCATTGAATTGGACAGATGGAAAAACTGTCTGGAAAAACCCATGGAAAGATATCCGTAACCACAGTTTTGAATATTTCCCCACTCAAGATCTACCAAACTCTTCCCTTGGGCAGACTTTATAAGAAATTGAAGTTCCTCTTGTCTCGTTGAGGTTTTCAATGGGAAAACTGCTCTGCTGAGAATTTTACTTTTCTCATCTTTGGTGGTACCTTGCTTATTTTTATTTGGATTGTTGCCACTCAAAGGACCTCTTTGGGTGGGGGTGACTTTACATGGGGCACCTGGGTGTCCTTCTTAGCCCCTTCAACTTTCACCTTTCCCCGATCTCATCATGGAGTCTCCAAGGGATCTGAACTCCCTTTTACTTAGACATGAAAACTTTTCTCAACATGCTGAAGCAGATAGTGCAGAGACGAGGCCCCAGATTGATATAAATGCGAGTTTAGCTTTCTTTCAGATTTCTTAGCTTAGCTTGGTTATAAAGTTTGGGATCCTATCTTTGTTAAGAATGTTTGAAAAGGATGTTTAATTCACATCATACGTGGCTCTTGGAAAATTGGTGGAAGGGTGGGTTACAAATAATTCATTCCTAGTCCTCTTCACATTCTCCATCAAACCTACTACATCCAAGATCAGCAGGTACAGATTGCAGCACCACCTGTTAGTATATTTTGGCACACCATAAAAGCCTTGTGACCCCAGTAGTCAAATTTTACATCTGTTCAGGACAATTCCTCATGCAGGAATTGCCCTGAAGAAGACAAGAAGGACAAGAATTGTCCTGAGGAAGAAAGAAGTTCTCCATGGAAGTGAATACTGTACTTTCGTGAATCCAGTATTTCAAACAACAGTAGGCCCATTATTTCAAATATTCTTTAATAGCAGATTTAAGTAATGAATGATCACTGAATTTGAGCCTGAAGGAATCACATGTTACATGAGAACAATCAGCTTATTTAGGGAATTCTACAGTTTACAGAAAAGAGAGCAAAAAGGTCCTTTTCAAATTATGAAAACAGCCTCCTCACATCCACACACACACACGAAATAACAGTCCATGTATCTGATAAAGTGAGTTTTGGTTAAAAGGTTGTGCTTCCAAATAAAATTTGTGAACCAGAAAAGGTGCAATTAATCTTCTTCTGATTCAAAGATGATAAAAAGAACAGAGACCCACAGATAAAGTGAGAAAATTCACTGAATATTTTGTTTAAAATCTCTCCTTGTTAGGCACTATTTTCTGTCGCTGTTATGGAAACGGTACATTTCATTTTGGGAAACAAGAACAGAAATAAACATTATAGCAGAAGGGTGAACTTATTATCTGTGAAGTCTACAGCATCCTGAGGCCAAGCCCCTAAGATCCACTTATGAAACATGCATTTCCTTTCCAGATGTTCCAGATGTTGATGCTGATGGGGAAATGGCCTTAAGATACCAGCAGGCTGTTTGGCAAGTCAAGATTTAATTTTTTGCTAGAAGCTTCTTTGCTATCCTTCAGGATATTTGCATAAGATTCTTCTTTAAAGGAAACACAGAGATAACCTTTTTGCTTTCTGTCCTATTTTATCAAGGTGCCCTGAAAAGAATTTGGGTTGCAACACAGGTTGCAACTATTTTGAAAATTGTACTAAGTTTTCCATTTCACCTCAAGAATCAGCACAGTAATAGAGACAGTTGACCTTAAAATGATAAGTGTCTAAGAGAAAAAGAATTTCAAGCAGATTCAAGATAGACTTTGTTTCTACCAACATTAGGAATTTCAGATCTGTATTGCTCAAACACAGATGGCCGCTAAAGGTAAAGGTTCCCTTCGCATATATGTGCTAGTCATTCCTGACTCTAGGGGGCGGTGCTCATCTCCCTTTCAAAGCTGAAGAGCCAGCACTGTCTGAAGATGTCTCTGTGTTCATGTGGCCAGCATGACTCAATGCCAAAGGCACACGGAACATTGTTACCACCCCACCAAGGTGGTCCCTATTTTTCTACTTGCATTTTTACATGCTTTTGAACTGCTAGGTAGGCAGAAGCTGGGACAAGTAATGGGAGCTCATCCCATTACGCGGCACTAAGGATTTGAACTGCTGAACTGCTGACCTTTTGATCAACAAGCTCAGCGTCTTAGCCACTGAGCCACCACATCCCTAGATGGCCACTAGAGGGCAGTAAAAAGACATAGAGAACTATCTTTCTCTCTCCTGCCATTAAGTGGCCATCTAGATTTCTGCAGCTATAGCAAGTGTGGAGCAGCAGGAGACAAATAGCCTTACATATGCGCAGGCGTGCGCAGGCACACACACACACACACACACACACACACACACACACACACACTAATTTTAATATCTATTAAAAATGAATATAAAAAACAAAAAAAAATTACTTGAAGCCATTTTGCTTCTCATCCAAGAAACTTCTTTAGTTCTTCTTGGATGAGAAGTGAAACATCTTTAAGGAAAAACAAAATCCAGTTGCCTTTTGAAAAAGCACCTTTGGGGTCTCTGGTGGCTCAACAGACTAATGCAGTCTGTTATTAACAGTAACTGCTTGCAATTACTGCAGGTTCGAGTCCCACCAGGCCCAGGGTTGACTCAGCCTTCCATCCTTTATAAGGTAGGTAAAATGAGGACCCAGATTGTTGCGGGCAATAAAAGTTGACTTTGTATATAATATACAAATGGATGAGACTATTGCTTAACACAATGTAAGCCGCCCTGAGTCTTCAGAGAAGGGCGGGATATAAATTCAAATTAAAAAAACAAACAAACAAACAAAAAAAACCCATGACGATGGCTGAGAATCTCCATAGACACTTAGATGACAGAAAATGTCCTCCTTTGGAAGCACCCTTAATTTTACATTCCTGACCACCTTTTGTCAATGTGTTAATCTAAATGTCGGCTTAAATATATTCTCATTATGGCTGATTTATTTTCTTCCAGCGGATAAAGTTAATTTTTTACTACCCCAAAGCTGCTCTGTCTAGATTGATTGATTGATTGGTTTTATTTATTTATTTAGAGACCACCCATCTCATTCTTATATAAATAATAAGATAAATGATGCACATTAAACTAGGGTTTGCATCTTCAATATACTAATTAAGCAGAATATGGAAAAAAGGAAGGTCTTGAATATACTGTCTTTAAAGTGGAATTTATAATCCATATATTCAAGACTGTCCTTTTTTTATCAGTATTTTGATCTCGGCTCAATAAAATAAAATAAAATAAAGACATTCCTTATTTTCCTAAATAAAAGAGGTCTTGTCCTCCTAACACTAAGAATTCATGAGATACATCCATCTATAACCACCTGGTTGTGTGCAGCTTCATATATTGTTCCCACCTTGTACATCTGTCACTTTGGCAACCTCTAAGTAGCCATGAATAAGAAGTGGAAGAGAAAAAAATCTGAGGAGTTCACAAGGAAATGGCTGGACACTTGGATGGATGGAGCTCTCAGGACAACCTCTGAAGGTAATTAAAGATAGATAGATCGATCTGTGATGGTACTTCATTTTCCCTCTCTTAAATTATTCCATTCTGTTTCCACACCATCTGCCACATTTTTGTAAATCTGCAGGAAAATTTGCACATGCTTTTTTCTGCATTTCTCCTAGTATACACATGTAGCATATTATTATTTTGCCTAATGCATGCAGCTCTGCCAGAATTCCTTTGCGTATATGTTTTCCTAACAGAGATAAAGGTAAAAGTAAAGGTTCCCCTCGCATATATGTGCTAGTTGTTCCCAACTCTAGGGGGCGGTGCTCATCTCCGTTTCAAAGCCGAAGAGCCAGAGCTGTCTGAAGACGTCTCTGTGATCATGTGGCTGGCATGACTCAATGCCAAAGGCACACGGAATGCTGTTACCTTCCCACCAAAGGTGGAAAAAATGAGGACCCAGATTGTTGGGGGCAGGATGCTGATTCTCTAAACAGCTTTGTAAAGTGGTATACAGTATGTCACAGAAGTGAGTACACCCCCTCACATTTTGTAAATGTTTAAATATATCGTTTCATTTGACAATACTGAAGAAATGACACTTGGCTGCAATGTAAATTAGTGAGTATACAGCTTGTATAACAGTGTAAATGTGCTGTCCCCTCAAAATAACACAACACACAGCCATTAATGTCTAAACTGCTGGCAACAAAAGTGAGTGAAAAGATATACTTAAATATTTACAAAATGTGACATACTGTATAAGTCTAAGTGCTATTGCTATATTACCCTATGAGAAAACCTATAGTCATTGCTGTTATTGTCATTATTTCATACTTCACATTTGTACACAGAATTTTAATTAATTTGGATTATCATGATAGGTATTTAAATAACATGATGCAATTGGTTTTCCCTCTTAAGAAAGCAAGGCAGGCTGTCCAGGTTAGTTAACAGTCTTTGTGTGTCTCCTCCAAATGGCCACACCTTCTTTGGCTTGAATCTGCCTTCTGATGAAGAGCAGCATTTAGTGCCCTTCCGCTGCATATGGTGTCCTTTTCAAATGCAAATGCTAATGGCACCATTTGGCAACACTTGCTCAGTAAGATAATGCAACATAACTGCAAATTGGAAATGGTTTGAACTTTCAAATTTGCTGTATGCCATTACACTTTTTATCTGATGGATCATTTGCCTTTTTAATTGGGTGCTGCTCTTAGACTTCTGCTAGCAGATTTGCAAAACAAAACAAACTTTGCTAGCTATTATATTCTTCTTCGTGCTCGCCCCCTCCGCTTACTTGGAGACAAAAAAGCATGGGAGCTGAAGGATTTATAGGGTGGGTTGCTCACATGCTGGTAGTGCCAACATGGAACAGCCCTGTCCAGGGTTATCTTCAGGACCACCTCTATCCATCCTACTATATCAGATAGGGTGGGCATGATTCTATTCCTTTCCTATCAGCATTGGTACCTTATGGAAGTTAGGAGGCGTGCTCTTTCCATGCAGACCCTGCCCTATGGAACACCCTTCCCCCTAAAGATCAGCAGGCTCCCTCCCAGAAGTCACCATAAAGCACTGTAGATCTAGCTTTCCCCCCAAGTGCTGGGATAGATAGTAAACTGGATCTGATTGGGATCAGTGTATCTTGTATACAATAGTCACCAATCAACTAGATTTCTTTTGTATCTGAGCCACTCAGGATTTCCAGTCCAGGTTCAGGCATAAATCTTATGAGCAGGAATTTCTCAACTACATAACAAAAGAAGGAAGTTTAAAAAAAGACCCTCAGTCTTACATCTCCTTCATTTTTTCAGGATGGAAGTCTATCTGGCATCATTCAGCTGGAGAGCTCAGGGGGTGGGTAAGTCTATCCCAGATGTGTTTTTTTCATGGAGCAAACAGGAACATATTGGATATGGTAAAACAAATCTGAGATTGAATTTAGAACATTTCTTTGGAACTAAGCAATGCTATTTTCATAAACATGGGGCTTGTCTAGCGATATAAACTCCAATAAAGGAAAATATTTGTAGTCGGGATTGAAATGAGCGGTCCTTGGTACTCTCTGACCTTGGTTGTTTCTTTGCAGACATGACATTAACCCAAACTAGGTAACATCATCAGTGCTAGTGTAAAATTTGTTCCCCACCAGGAAAATGAAAACTTTATTGCTTATGAGATACTGCAATGGGGCTTTAACGCTTTGTACTATTTGCAGAGAATTCACCCCAGCTCAAGGATTTTGACAAGATCTATGGGTGTCAAAACTGACAAAATGTTGGAGCTCCACAATGGAAATCCTTCCCCTTTTGTATGTGCATTGTAACTACTGTATGTTGGTTTTTTTGCTGTGATGAAAATGGCTCTTGAATGGAGATTTTACCTTTTTATTTTGCTTTGATTGTCTATGCAAAAGTCTCAAGATTGCAGGATGCAGAAATGTAAGGACTAAATAAATGTTTTCCATTGTAATGGTAGGATTGTAACAAGGCCTTTCTCTGTAGTTTTGTATAGGTCTATCTGTGCTAATCAACACAAACAAATGTAGATAACATGACAGAAGCTTTCACTCTTCAAAGACTCTGGTGCCACTATATTTACACTGAGATTTATAAATGTTCAGATGGTTGAAAGAGAGCTCTTGGGAACTTCATAAAGTTTAAAAAGTAAATGCTACCCCTTATGAGACCCTTCACCTAATTTGGTAGATTTCTATAGCTTTCTGGTGCTTTAAAAGTGTGAAATGCCACCCTTGAAAGACTATCCCCAAATTATATAGAGTGGAATGGCTTCATTCTAATCCATTATTCTCCATAGTGATGGACAGAGAACTTATGTGATGGGCATTGAGTCTTCTTTCTTACTCAACTCACCATGGCCATCTCACCATGGCCAACTCACCATAGCAATAGCAATAGCACTTAGACTTCACAGTGGTTTACAGCCCTCTCTAAGCGGTTTACAGAGTCAGCCTCTTGCCCCCAACAATCTGGGTCCTCATTTTACCCACCTCGGAAGGATGGAAGGCTGAGTCAACCTTGAGCCTAATGAGATTTGATCTGTCAAATTGCAGTCAGCTGGCAGCAAAAGTAGCCTGCAGTACTGCACTGTAACCACTCCGCTACCATGGCTCATCTCACCATGGCCATCTCAACATGGCCAACTCACCATGTCATCTCACTGCAGCCAACCCATCATGGCCAACTTGCCACAGGACAATTCCATGCAGGATAACTTGATGCAATAAAGGTTAACCACCATTGTTTCTTCGACATTATTTGCATTGTCAAAAATGGAAAAAATATAGAAGAAACAGTAGGAAATAGTGTTTATTTTTTTGAGTCATCCCACATGGATTGTCACTCAGTAAGTTGTCCCGTGCCCAGTTGGCTGCAGCAAGATGGCTGTGGTGAGATGGCTTTTCCCGTGTTGGCCACAGTGAGTTGTCTTAGACTCATTTTTAGCATCCCTTCAAGGATTTTAGGTTACCCTACAATGCTTTTCCCCATGCTTCAAGAGTTGGTTTAGAGATACCAAGACACATAAGACCATCCCGTAATCATGACTGGTTTAGGATTTACGTTGTTTTTTTTTATTTACATTTATATCCCGCCCTTCTCCGAAGACTCAGGGCGGCTTACAGTGTATAAGGCAATAGTCTCATTCTATTTGTATATTTTACAAAGTCAACTTATTGCCCCCCCCAACAATCTGGGTCCTCATTTTACCTACCTTATAAAGGATGGAAGGCTGAGTCAACCTTGGGCCAGGCTTGAACCTGCAGTAATTGCAGGCTGCTGTGTTCTAATAACAGGCTTCTTACCAGCCTGAGCTACCACGGCCCGTTCTAGTTCAGGGCTGGCTGAGGAACTCTGGGAGTTGGTCCACAAATCTTAAAAGGACCAAGGTTGGAGACCCCTGTTCTAGTTCCTCTGGCTAAACCTCAAAGCACTTCAAGTGAGCTGAAAAATGCTAATACTTGCCTTTTTATAGATGCAGATTCCATTTGTTCTCTTGGTGAAGAAGCTGAGGCTGGTGGAGATACCCTAAATTAAGACCACTGCACAAGCTCAGTGGCGGGACTGAATGTTTCCCAAACCTTAGGAATTACATTTATCTCTCAGACTGCATGCCAAAAATATATTTAGTCTAATATTAAAAAGAAATCAGCATCTGTGAATTGGCCGCCTTTAATTCTGAAATTTGTGCTGCTCGAAAAAATACAACCAGACTATTTGCTTATCTTGCATTGCCTGACTGCTATAATGAGGCCTTTTAAATGTTTGTATTAGCTGAGTTTGAAGCACTGATTAATATTCTCATTGAGTCTAATCACACAACTGCAGAAAGATCTGTGTGATTGCATTTTGCTTGTGTTATTTCAAACATAAATTGGATAACAAAGCCAGAAGACTGAGCAAGAGCCCTAAAATTATACATTTATATATAAACACATGGCTCATATAATTCCCCTCGGTGTTTGAAGGAACTAAGTAAAATATTTGAACATTGGAATGCCTAGCCTGGTTGGTTTTGCAGGTGGTACCTCAATGGCTTCACACTGAACTTGCTGCTCAGCAAAAGATCTCTGCTTTGACATTCAAGGTTTAATCCCACCTCCCTTTAACCAGGATTAAGACATTTGTGGAGGTGAAGGTCCACTGGCATCTATTTGGCTACAATTGGTGAATGGATATTCATTATCATGAAACAATAGTGTGTTAGGGTTTGTTGCAAAAATAATCAAATCCAGAAAGCACACACAGATAACTCATTCAGCTGGATTAATTAACTTCTTTATATACATATAACACATGAAGATAAATGTACAATACCAATAGCTGATTCTTCCAATGTGGTAGAAGTTACAGGAAGAGGAGAGAACAGTTCTTAGTTTCAATTCAGCAGAGCAGACAAGCCCAGACTTGTTTAGTTCTCAGCACAGATCCAGATCTGCAGAGTCACGTCCAGGTTTCTTTCAGTTTCAGTTTCAATTGTTGCCATGCCTATTTCAGTTTCAATCTGTTGCCATGCCTATTCATTGGCTGACCTTGTTACTATGTCTTCCCAGTCATGAATATTCTGAGATAGTGCTTGAAGATAATAAAAGAGATATTCCCACTGAGCTTGGAAGATGGGTGGTAACATCATCTGTGCTATGCTGTGCAATGAAACATCTACAAGAAAACCACCAAGTTCAGAGAGCACCGAGGATCCCTCATTTCAACCCTGAGCTACAGATATTCTCCTTTACTGGTTCCCAAAAAACCATTGAGGGTTTTTTTGGGATGGAGATCCAGAGATATTCAGGCAATAAGGCTGAATGGTGCTTTGACGGACTTGGAATAAACCAGTTTGGTTTTCCTAAGTCAACCTTCTCAACCATTTTTCAATGGAATATTACTACATTTAGATCAACTTCTAATTACTTGAACAACATATTACATTTGACTATTATATAAGCCTTTGGACGTTCAGGTCAAGTGATATTGAAAACAGAAAATTGGACATTCCAAGTACAAATTGTAGAAGTACATTTCTAGCAGGAACAAGAAATTCATTTCAAGTGTCATTTCAAGGAAGATCTGGAAATCGGAGTGGTTGGTTTAAAAAAAAAAGGTCCCCGCGCATTTTTTTTTTAAAAAAAGGTCCACCTGCAGGATAGGATCTTTGGAGGAAATTAACTCACAACTACAAAAATGAAAGGAAAGAATGGAGTGAAGAACAACAAAGGGGCAGGAAGTGATTTGAAACAATTGCTTTGCAGCATTAATTAAGTTTATATGTTAATGTTTTCCTATTAATGAGATGAATGTCACACTGTCTACAGTTTTTTAAAAAACAACACCAGATTTGTAATAATCTTTTCTCCCCTATGTCTTTCACAAGTTTTTCTTCCCTTTTTACATTGCAATTTGAATCTGTAATTTTTAGGATGAAATTGAAAAAGAAATGCCCTAACCATTCAAGACTCACATGGGAATCACATTGGAAGATGGGGGAAGAGCTCTGACCAGGGTTGGATAAGAGGCAGCTTAGCCTGCAGCGGGATTGTCGGTAAAGCAAGAGGTTCAGAAGAGACACTCTCTAGTCTCGTCAGCTATTAAAGGCAACAGGGGAGAAATGTACTTTCAGGCTTGAAAAATTCTGTTAATGCAACTTTAGGAGCAACCAAGATGATTAGGGGACTGTAGACTAAAACATATGAAGAATGGTTACAGGAACTGGGTATGGCTAGTCTAGTGAAGAGAAGGACCAGGGGAGACAGGAGAGCAATATTTGAGGGGCTGCCACAGAGAGGAGGAAGGGGGTCAAGCTATTTTCCAAGGCACCTGAAGGGCAGATGAATAATGGATGGAAACTGAACAAGGAGAGATTCAACCCGGAAAGAGAAATTTTCTGACAGTGAGAACAATCAACTAATGAAACAGAAGTTGCCTTCAGAAGTTGTGGGAGCTTCATCACTGGAGGCTTTCAAGAAGAGACTGGACTGCCACCTGTCAGAAATGGTTAGGGTGTCCTGTTTGGAGGGGGGGTTGGACTAGATGTCCCTTCCAACTCTGTTAATCTGTTAAATCTGTTAAAGATTGTGGTGGTGCTTCTTGTCTGGACTAACTCCCAATGCATATGTTAGCAGACCCTTCAAACTGGTGTAAAAATGGTTGAAACGGGGTGGGTGGGTGGGAGAGTCTTTCTTGTTCAGAAATGGCAAATGGTTGAGTGTCCTCCCCTGAATGTGACTGTGGGGCTCCTTGTCAGACACTAGATCACATAGTGACTAACTGCCATTTGAGAACTTTATACAGGAGGAAAAGCAGATTTTTTCCAATTAACAAATAACATGCTTAATTGGATAAATTACTTAAATATTAACATATAGAAAGCTTATTTTATTTCCATGAAGCAACATAAAGTGTAACCTATGGAGTAATATATAATTCCTTGAATTTCTTATACCTTACAAAATTAACCACATCTCCATCATATGTGCATTGTGTTGCAACAGAATAACAGAGTTAGAAGGGACCTTGGAAGTCTTCTAGCCCAACCCCCTGGTTAGGCAGAAAACCCTATACTATTTCAGACAAATGATTTTCCAATGTCTTCTTAGAAACATCCAGTGTTGGAGCACCTACAACTTCTGGAGGCAAGTTGTTCTACTGATTAATTGTTCAGTCAGGAAATTTCTCCTTAGTTCTAAGTTGCTTCTGTCCTTGATTAGTTTCCACCCATTGCTTCTTGTCTTGTCTTCTTGTGCTTTGGAGAATAGCTTGACACCCCCCCCCCCACTTCTTTCTGGCATCATCTTAGATATTGGAATGCTGCTCCCATGTCACCCCTACCCCTAAAGTAGACATAACCAATTCCAGCAACCGTTCTTTATATGTTTTAGCATCCAGTCCACCAATAGTCTTTGTTGCTCTTCTCTGTACTCTTTCTAGATTCTCAACATTTTTTTTTTTACATTGTGGCAACCAAAACAGGACCAAAAATTATTATGTTATGTGCATTAAGTTAAGGTATCAGCAAGTCAGTGTGCTTTGGATCTATAGTATTTAATCAGAATACAGAGTGGAGTTGGAAGGGACCTTGAAGGCCTTCTAGTCCAACTAGCTCAAGCAGGAGAGACCCTCTACCATTTCAGACAAGTGGCTGTCCAGTCTCTGCCTCCAGTGATGAAACCCCCACAGCTTCTGAAGGCAAACTTGCACTGGTTAATTGTTCTCACTTTCAGAAAGTTTCTTCTTAATTCCATGCTCCAGTATGCTTAATGATATTGGCGTTCCTTTAATGGTGATGCTCAGTTAACCAGTTAGAAATAAAAGACACATATAGGTAGGTGATTTCCTTCCAGTGATTGATAGATTTAGTCGTTTGTTTTCCAGGCTCTACCAGAGATTTAACTCAGGATACCCAAATGAAAAGCATTTGTAGACCTCCTCCACAGATGTGCTGTTGATGACATTTGATGGCTCTTGCTTCAGTGGGAACATATCTCCACAACATTCAGCTTGATTTATGAAGCCAAAAATGAGATGTCCAAGGGTAAAGAAGGAAAGAGGAGCATTTCTCACTTACTTGACAGAGCAATTTATGGTTGATCTTCAAACCTTCAAAATGTCCCCTTAATCTCCTGACAAGTGATTTAACAAATGTTTTGAACTACTCTCATATATATAGAAAATATGGTTATTGACTTTACACTGATTCTTCCCATCTCACTATAACAGGGAGGCATTATATGCCTAAATATGTTTTCTGGATTTCAGAATTTTACCAATTGGAAAAGGAGTTTCATTTTTCTCCTTTTCCATTCACCAAATGCAAATCTGAAAACCTTTTAGAATTTCTTTAGATGGTGGTTTAAGCTTCTTTTATTATGAAAAGTGGCAAAACTTGGTTTTTTCTTTCTTTCTTTTCTTTTCCTTGTTCCTCTCCACATTTCTGTACAGCTCTTCAGCCATCGTGACCATCCAGAAGTCCTTACCTGGTGAAAATAAATCTTTAAACCTTCCCTCATAAAGAATGAGAAAGCTTGAACAAATTGCAGGAATTTTCAGCACTGCCCTGTGGGGGATGTTCTCCTACATAACCAAACTCACTGAAATGCACACAACCATTACAAAAATATCTCCTGTGATTCATTTACAGTAGCTTATCTCCTGTTGGCCATTACTTCATACATGCATTCTCCTTGAAGTTCAAAATTGTGTGGTCTCCTGTGCTGATAGTTTCAGACACAGGTGGCAAGAAGAGTGAGTAGGCAGCCAGAAGTCATATATCGAAAAAGCTCTGAGACATCATGTAATATTGTATCATTTTCCAGCACTTTTCTTTTTGTAACTGTTTATGAATTGCCATAATAATTATTACAGTTATTTGTTGTGATGTTATATAGCCAACAGTGTTATATGCACCATACATATTTTTTTCTTCTGTTATGTAGTTATAATAAAATAAAAGATAGAATAATAATACAATAACAGAGTTGGAAGGGACCTTGGAGGCCTTCTAGTCCAACCCCCTGGTTAGGCAAGAAATCCTACACCACTTCAGACAAATGGTAAGGTAAAGGTAAAGGTTCCCCTCGCACATACGTGCTACTCGTTGCCGACTCTAGCAGGCGGTGCTCATCTCAGTTTCAAAGCCGAAGAGCCAGCGCTGTCCGAAGATGTCTCCGTGGTCATGTGGCCAGCATGACTCAACACCAAAGGTGCACGGAACCTTCCCACCAAAGGTGGTCCCTATTTTTTCTACTTGCATTTTTACATGCTTTCGAAACTGCTAGGTTGGCAGAAGCTGGGACAAGTAACGGGAGCTCACCCCGTTACATGGCAGCACTAGGGATTTGAACCGCTGAGCTGCCGACCGTTCGATTGACAAGCTCAATGTCCTAGCCCCTGAGCCACCACGTCCCTTAGACAAATGGTACCTCTTCTTAAAAACTTCCAGTGTTGGAGCATTCACAACTTCTGGAGACAAGTTGTTCCACTGATTAATTGTTTAACTGTCAGGAAATTTCTCCTTAGTTCTAAGTTGCTTCTCTCCTTGATTAGTTTGCACCCATTGCTTCTTGTTCTACTCTCAGGTGCTTTGGAGAATAGTTTGACTCCCTCTTCTTTGTGGCAACCCCTGAGATATTGGAACACTGCTATCATGTCTCCCCTAGTCCTTCTTTTCATTAAACTAGGCATACCGAGTTCCTGCAACCGTTCTTCATATGTTTTAGCCTCCAGATAATTTAACCAGTGTTCTTTAAAAAGGAATCTTGTCTTTCTTCAAACTACAATAGATTATTGAGAGAAGGCAGACTATTTACTTTGACCCAGACAAGACCAACCACATTTTAAGTTGTTGTGTCATGAAATAGATTCAAGGCTGCTGAGTTGCATCAAAATGAAAATTCCCAAAAATCTGGGATATCTGCATATACCATGCCTTACATCAAGGGTGGTTCCAGCTAAATCAAAGCTCAATTGTTCCTTCCTTCTATCAGTGACAGACCTGATACAAACCTTCAACAAGTGACAAATTTGACGTATTAGAAGCTAAGCCTAATAATTTTAGAAACTATTAGACATATTAGAAACCTGCCTAATAATTTGAATTGCTGAGAAGGGCAGATGCCCATAGTTTCTCCTTCTTTGAGCAGAAAGAAAAACAGTTTAAAAAAACCTGCCATTCAGATCAATTGTTTTGTTCTTTCCAAGCACCTTGGAGGAACTGCAGTTCTCTGCTTTCATAGCTTGAACAACTGGAGAAATTCACATCTCTCCTTATCTTCTGATCTTCTTCGTGGATGGTCAAGGACCTTCTGAGACACAGAAGGCCTCACTTCTTTACTGATCTCATCCACTGACTGCCATGTCTGGCACAGGATACTAACAAAAAAGACAAATATTTGAAATATGTCCTCTAGCAACAACAAAATTCGCTGAATCTTTCATGAATCAGCAGTGACATATGGAATCTCCAAACCTTTCATATACTGAGTCCAAATGTGGCAATGACTGATAGTCACAAAGATAAAGAAAATGATTGTAAGTTCTTCATTGTGTCGCTTGTCCTGCAGAGAGTATTGTTGATACGATCTTCTTATTTCCATGCTTGTTGGACCCACATTGTTAAAAAAATATTTTGTCTGAAAAAGGAGACTCTGTTATTTTCTGGACAACATAGTTTACCTTTTCCTTCTTTCAGGATGTTTATTCTATTTCCCCATCTGGTGCTTTCTGGTGGTCCCTCAACTATAATTCAGATTCACCTCTGTTTGCATCAGGGGTGAAATCTAGAAAATTTCCCTACTGGTTCTGTGGGCGTGGCTTAATTGGTGGGCGTGGCTTGGTGGTCAGATGACTGGGTGGGTGTGGCCAATAACAATAAATAATAAAAATAGTAAACAGAGTATACAAAACAATAGATACCAAAAACCAACTTTCACACTTTATACACACACAACACAACATAACTGACTCATACACAATGTAAAAGCAGCTGCACTTTACCCAAAATGGCCCCTGCAACATGCAGGAACCTCACACAGCCACAAAAAGCTCAAAAACCAACTTTCACACTTTACACACACAACACAACACAAATGACTCTCTCTCTCTCACACACACACACAAAATGCCACATACAGTGTTGTGAGATTTTGTGTGTTTGTGTAGTTAGAGTGAAACACTACAGAAACATACCAAACCTCAGAAAGCTGCATAAATATTTTATTTTATTATTTTATTTTATTTATATTGTCATTAAGTCATTAAGTGTTAAATTGTACCTTATGACCATCATTTGTGTTGTAAATGTACCTTGATGAAGGTATCTTTTCTTTTATGTACACTGAGAGCATATTCACCAAGACAAATTCCTTGTGTATCCAATCACACTTGGCCAATAAAAATTCTATTCTATTCTATTTATATTTTTATTCAAAAGGTTTTACAGAAAAATTTCCCTCCCTTTCCCCCCACCTCTATTTATATTTTTAGATCGGGGTCTCCAACCTTAGTAACTTTAAGGTTTGTGGACTTCAATTCCCAGAGTTCCTCAGCCAGCAAAGCAGACAGATTCAGTTGCTGACTGAGGAGATGGATTTCAGGCAGGCAGATTCAGTTGCTAGCTGATGCAACTGATGTAAAGCATGGCTTTCCCAGCCGAAAAGGAGTGTTCTGTCTCCTTCCCCACTTCAGGAGCAGTTAATTAGCTAAGTGCCTTATTGCAGCCCAGAACCTCTTAAAAGGAGGTTTTCTACAAGCTCTTTGGCTGAAGAGGTTGTAGAAAACATGTTTTTAAAGATTCTGGTGATGAGGAGCTCAGCTGGGATCACCAGAGGAGCCTTTTAAAACTTTTTTTTTAACAACCTCTTCAGCCGAAGAGGTTGCTTAAAAAAACAACTTTTAAAGGGTTCTGACGATCTCAGCTAAGCTGCGGGATCATCAAAGGCTTTTTTTTTTTTTACTTTTAAAGGCATGTTTTTGACTGAAGAAAACTGCTTTTTTTTAAAAAAAAAAAAAACCTCTGATGAAGGTGCAGCTCAGCAGAGGCAGGGGGTGGGGCCAGGGATTTTTGCTACCAGTTCTCCGAACTACCTGCCGCCATCGCTACCGGATTGGGTGAGCTGGTCCAAACAGGGAGCATTTCACCCCTGGTTTGCATTCTTCAAGATCAAGTACTTCCTAAGGGGAAAGATAATATATCAGTGATGAAATTCATTTTTGTTTACTACCAGTTCTGTGGGCGTGGCTTGGTGGGCGTGGCTTGGTGGGTGTGGTGGGAAAGGATACTGCAAAATCTCCATTTCCTCCGCACTCCTGGGGAAGGAAAGGATATTGCAAAATCTCCATTTCCACTCTACTTTGGGACCAGCCAGAGGTAGTATTTGCCAGTTCTCTGAACTACTCAAAATTTCCACTACCGGTTCTCCAGAACCTGTCAGAATGTGCTGGATTTTACCCCTGTAGTACACATGACATACTATTACAAGTCTCAGAACCCAGTGGCTCAGAAAATAGTCTACTGTGTGCTCCTGATATTGTGCATTGTCCCCATGCTTTCTTCCTACAGTGGTTGTGAAGTTATTAGTGGCTCTTTTTCTGTATCCAGCATTTAGTAATATGAATGCTGGGAAGTTATGGTAGGATAGTATGTAATGAAATCACCTACTTTTAAGTCACTTTCCAACAGACCCTGTTGGAAGTGACAACCAACAGTGACTGGTGGTTGCTCTCTAAAGTATGCAGGCAGGTTTAGCTCTAACATAAGGACTAGTGTATACCATTATTCTGATATCCCATCACAAATAGAGACTCCATCATAATTTTGCAACACACACCTTCAAAGGAGATGGATTGGCCATCACATGATGGTGGGAGACTTGCAGACTACTACAACTTCTGACCTGCTAAATTGAAAGTTCAACTCAGCAGGCATGGACTGCAATTGGCAGGTCCTTGACCATCCAACTCTGCCTTTCCTTAAGAAGCCCAGAGAAGTACCCATGTTCATCTTGATGAGCAGAAGTCATGCCCACACAGTCTGATAGACTCAACTTTTCAGTGGAAGATGTAGCTTTCCCGAAATGGCCTAGGTAAGATGGGAAGTTTTCTTGGGCATTTCACTAGAGAAAATTCTCATAATCAAAACTGGTTTGGAAGACAAATCATTTTCCTCACATCTAATTCTATCACAGCAAGATATTTTGAGAAAAGCTTTCTTCCCAGCACTGCTACCTGATCTGTGTAATAAAAGAGGAATTCATCCCAACAGCCTGTCAATATGCTCTAAAATTCACTTTAAGAAATGAAAGGTGTCATATTTATACAGATGGCTTTCTGATGTGGTGGAAGCAACAACAAATACTTGGAGCTAAAAGCAAAAGCCTTTGCAGGAAAGAAAGGAGAAAGGTAAGTCAGTTCAACTTTTCATTCTAACCTCATTACTGTCTGAATGCAAAGTTGAAAGGTTATTCATATTTCTCATTTGGAGCCTGCCTGCTTCTCTCTCAGTTCAGAAGTGCCCAAGTTTATTCATGGTTGCTGGTTGTGAAGTGGTGACTTCTTGCAAATTGTGATGGTTAAAAGTGGGTTAGGGGTCAGGAACGTAAGAGGTGAATAGTTAAAAAATAATCCCTGCCTTCCTCCTCCTTCCCCTGATATTTCTACTGGAATTCTTTTGAATCAATGCAGTAGTGGCCAAAATTGTGGAAACCCTTTGGGAAAAGTGTATTTTCTAAAATTAGCTAATTTTAGCCACTTTTTTGGGAGTAGTACCACAAAATTATATATCAATGGAAAGATAATTTAATCAAGAATGTAATGCAATAACTTTAATGATTGATTTGCTATTAGAATAGCAGTTAAAGTATAAAGAAGAAAAGTGAAACACATAGTAAAAACAAGATATACAAAAATTATCACCATGTTAGTTAATACTTTGTTGGGTAACCTTTAGCATGCATTACGGCCTTACATCATCTTCCCATGGAGTGAACCAAGTCTTTTAGTTCTGCAGCTGTTATAATGTGAAACCAAGATTGAATGATTGCTTCTATTAACTGGGTTTTATTGCTGGATCCCTTTTAACTAATGTTTCTTTAGGCGGCTCCATAGATTTTCAATTGGGTTAAGGTCTGGGCCAGGCCACTCCAGCAGTGGAATATTGAAACTCCCCCCAAAAATAGTGTTATTAGTTATCAAACCTCAAAAATACACTTTTCCCAAAAGGTTTCCACAATTTTGGCCACTACTGTATTTATTTTTATTTATGTTATTTAAAAATGATTTCAGTATCAGCATATTGATATTATGTTATGCTATAAAAGTTAATGCCAAATTATTTCACATTAAGTGAGTGGAATATTTGCTTGTTCTCTTTCCTGTGAGAATGAGACTGTCACAGGAGAGGGTAACCCACCATCTTGGGTTACTTACTTTAGACCTCCTATCAGTTCTCTTAGGTTTTCAACATTTGCCGCCAGTTGTTGTTAAGAGCTAGGGTAATTTTAGCCTGCTTTTGTGCACAGAAGACAATGGGACTAACATAATAATGAAAAAATAAACAGCTGAAATTGAATTTTAAAAACCTACCCTCAGCCTACCAAGGGACAGCATAAGGATAAGGATTTGGCGGTTCGAATCCCTAGTATGGGTCTCCTGCATGAGCAGGGGATTGGACTAGAAGACCTCCAAGGTCCCTTCTAACTCTGTTACTGTTATTATAATGTCAGAGTTTGTTGCGCACACAATCAGACACACAAATAATTCTGTAGGATTCAATTTACACATAAGAAACTTCTTTATATACAATACCATACAGCAGAAATGAACATACAAAATCAGAAACACAAAAAAACAAAAAGACATCATCAACATCATGTCAAAAGGAACAGAAATTCTAATTAATTTGAGGACCACGCCATGGAGCAGAGAAGCAGGCTGGCATGCGGATGCCGCTTCTGAAATCCAGAAATTCAGAGGTCCCTCTCTTACAACGCTAACTCTGAAGATGAATCAGAATGATTTATAAAGGTTCAGCAAGCCTGACAATGCAGTAACAGGTGAGGCTATCAAATGCCTGCAGCTCTTCAGCTTCACAAGAGGCTTCTGGCAGAAAAGGACGTGACCAACAGCATGGATTTCCTCAGGCCAACACACTGAGCAGGCAAGCTATGGTGCCCATTCCTCATAAACAATAGGAAGGAGGAGGGAATGGCTGCAGGGAAATTGATGTTCCTGTGAATTCATCCTGATGGCTGGAATCTCACCTTGTTGGTCTCTCATCTCCCACTTTTGTTTTGGCTGCAGTCAAACCACTCAAGAAATCTGGAATAGGCTTGGTTAAAGCTCAAAGACTACAGTCAAGACATGTTTTTACTGAACTGGAAAAGCACAAAACCAAATAAAACGAGAGCGTTCATGGAATCAGCACATACATTTTAAAAATAAAAGGAAATAATGAAATAAAATAAAATTCTAGTCTTTCCCTCCCATTCCATAATGTTAGAAGTAATTTTGTAAACTGAATCATTACTGCTGGAGGCTTCCACACTTGAAAGCCACCAATCCTTCTCCAAATCTCTGGTTGGTTTCTCCAAAGCAACAGATGGTAGCAGAAAGTCATGCTCAAGGTATAAAAACATGAATTAGACATTCATCAGAGCAGTGGTTCTCAAGCTTTATAGTGCTGTGACCCCTTTAATACAATTCCCCACGATGTGGCGACCCCAACCGTAAAATTATTTTCGTTTTGAATTTATTGCGCCTGAAGCCGTATTGGCTAGTGATCTGAACTGCTTGCAATTGCCTTGAAGACGGAGGCATTAAAACAGAGACTCCTCCCCTATTAAGTTTATCGCATCTGAAGCCAGATTAGGCTAGCGATTGGGAGTGATTGCAGCTGGCTTGAGAGGGAGACATCAGAGCAAAGATTTCTCTCTTTTTTAATTCATCGCGCCTGAAGCCGAATTCAGCTAGCGATTTGAAGAGCCTGCAGCTGGCTTGTGGAGTCAACCATTGGAGCGCGATTCTTTGACTCACAAGTATACTTCCCATATTTCCAATGGTCTTAGGTGACCCCTGGCAAATCGTCATTCGACCCCCAACGGGGTCGTGACCCACAGGTTGAGAACCGCTGCATCAGAGTGATGTGAAATGTGGCATTAACTGGACAGACAACTTCTTATCCATAGCTAGACTTTGACGTTTTAGGGATCAATTTGATCTTATTTATACCACTTGACCCTAAAAGTGTGGAGATGTTCATTGTTCAAAGCAAATTTTTCTGGCTGTGTCTCATAATAATTTACAGGCGAGAGAAAGAGAAGAGAAAGAGAGAGAAAAGGAAATGATTGTGTTGGTGATAGTGATGATAGTTTCAAATGTATGAGAAACTAGACAAAATCTGATAGGAATGTCTAAGGAATATTGTAATGGGGCATTTTACCTTGTGCTCTTGGCCAGTCTTTCCAAAAATGATATTGTCAACATCAATAATCCCAATCCAAAGGTGATTGAAGATTCAAGATTATTAATCTGAAATGGAATAGATTTAGAGGGCAACTACTTGGAAAAAAGACTATTCTGGCTTTTTCATCATCAAGGGTTGTTCCAGGAAATGGGACCTCTTTCATGAGAATCTTTAAGTAACTCCATGAAGCACAGAGTGAGTATTCATAATATGATAAACAAATGAAGTCCAAAGTGATGGTAGAATATTTTCAATGTTAGCGTCTGTTAAGAATAGAATAGAACAACAGACTTGGAAGGGATCTTGGAGGTCTTCTAGTCCAACCCCATGCTTAGGGAGGAAACCCTACACCACTTCAGACAAATGGTTATCTAATCTCTTCTTAGAAACCTCCAGTGTTGGAGCACCTACAACTTCTGAAGACAAGTTGTTCTTTAATTAATTAATTAATTAATTTTGTTCTAACTGTCAGGAAATTTCTCCTTAGTTCTAAGTTGCTTCTCTTCTTGATTAGTTTCCACCTATTGCTTGTTGAAATACATGAGTTGGATAGTCATATAAATTTTATTCAGTAACTACATAACTAAATAAATAATTCCCCTTGAATTTCATATTAGGTGAAATTTGATAACAGCAGCCCCCGGCAAGTCACATTAACTAAAACTCTCTGTCCTTAATCTTCTAATGCACAATTTAAAAGCTGCAATTATAAATCCTTTGACAAATTATTAATACAGAAGCACCAGGGCTGCAAACCGATACTCACCTGCCTTGGATTAACTCCGCTGAACACAGTAGGATTTATTTCTAAATTGACATGAATCAGATTGTATAATAAGTCATGTAATGTAGCAAAAGGCCAAACGGATTGTCTCAAAAATGCAATTAATATAGAGCTATGTGTTGTGAAGTTAGCAAAAGGTCAAGTTTAGGCCAATGTTCTTTTAATAAAGTGTAAGCTATGCTATAAACCAAATCATTAGATCTATATTTAATTGAAGCTTTTTTAAAACTGACAAACTGCTTAGATTTTAAAAAGAAATGTATTAATAAGTCATGGTCCTTTGCATAAACATGAATCTGTAGCTTAAATTTCAAACAGTGCTTTTTCTTTACAACAAAAGGTGGGAAGTTAAAAAATGGTTTTTACAGAAGATAAGAAAGAAACTAGGAAACAAGGGAAGAAAGAAATTTCATCACTAATTGTCAATGCTTTCTTTTTCTTTTGGCAAGGAAATATTCATATGTGGTGTGTGCACAAATACTTTCGGTCAAATAATTTAGGTAGAACGGCAGTAAATTCCTAAACTCCAGCTTAACCGAAATCCCCAATTCCAAAGAATCTTTTGGAATCATGACTGCGAAAAAGATGTTCCAAATGTCTGCAAAACTGAACCACTTAATAATAATTCACTCTCCTTTTAGAAAATCCCTTACTCTGCTGCGATAGAGAGTGGCCATCAGATTGGGAGTGCTCTATGCCTTATCTCACAGACTTTTCTCAACGTCCACCTTTTATTGATTTGCAACTGGCATCAGTAGATAATTCTGCTTTTCAGCCGAGGTTGCTTTGCTTCTCCATGTTCTGCAGTTTGTAAGATTGATATGTACGCAGAGGGAAGAAGAGATGAGTTTTGGTTTCCAGAGAGATTGCTTGCTTTGCCTATTCGTTTTGCCTCCATCTACTTTGCTTCGTGTCATGATCCCGGTTGCTGTGGAAATGGCTAAATTGTTATAAGCGAAAGCCAGGTGGGAATGCTCACTGAGAGAAAAAAAAAGACACCATGTCCCACCCTCCCTATGCAAATGGCTATGGGGAAAAAAGAAACAGAGAAAGAAAGGCTGTTTTCTCTAAACTGGGAAAAGCATCCCCCCAAATCACCTCCTTGGTTCCCTTGGTCTCCCCCCAAAGGTGTTGTGAAGCTGTGAAAATGCACGTAGAATGTTAGCAAGGACTAAGGGAGCTGAACAAGCTGAACCTGCAATTTTGTTAACTCCACAAAGTCCCTCTCCTTCATTAATCCCAGTCAAGGTGTCTTGTTGTTATGAAACACGTTGTCTTTTTTGCTGGGGTTATGCAGAGTTCTGGATGTTGGCGCAAATAGGTGGAGAGCACGGGGCCTGTTTGCAAGGCCTTTATCCAAATGTATCTTTTACTTCATAGACATATTTATTTGTAAATATTTGTATTCTCAGGAATTTTGGGCAGCTTACAAAAACACATTAAAACAGAATAAAAGGAGTGTCAAAGAAAGCCATATCGTTACACTCAATGAGTGTCCTTAATTATAAGTCCATCCTACTGTGCTGTCATCAGAATTTCTTTTTTTCAGGGTTACATTGGTGTTCCAGACAACCATCTGATCATGAAAAAGAGGCAACTGCTTTAAAGAGTCACAGAAAGATTCAACACTAATAGTCACTGATGATCCAAGACCACCTTTGGCCTTCAGACCTGAAGAACTGCAATGAACCTTCACTTTTCTAAGAGAACCAAATCAGGCCAAATTTTACATCTTCCACAGCAATAAAAGTAAGTAAGTAAGTAAGTTTTTTTAAAAAAAAAGAGAGATAGATTTCCTGGGTTTGCTCTCTTGAGATGCTGCATCTGTTCAACCAAGAGCAGCAGTTTTGCCACTCCTTTTTTTGGTGAGTGAGAGCTGTCCATCCCAGCCTGGTTCAGGTGGGGTTACCAGCCATTTCTGACTCTATTTCTGCCTGCCTTCTCAGAGTTTTAATGGATTTGACGGGACGGCATGAGGTCTTTATTGGAGGACCATTTTTTATTCAGTGTTACAAACATTTTGATTGAATTGTTTCCTTCTTTTTTGGGCTGTTAAAAAGACACTGAAATTGTGGGCTGTAAATTTTGTAACTATGTAATAACAAATAAAATGTCACTCTAATTGCATGCATCTTTCAGTAGATCTTCCTTTTATTCTTTCCCCTTCACCTTTGCTTTGCCCCCTGAAGCTGCTATGAAGCACCATTTTTCAATAACTCTTTTCCTTGGAGTGCCAGAACCTAGGGGTGGAGTCAAAAGAGGAATCATCCAAGAATCCCTACGTAGCCACAAAGGAACTAGATCCAATTTCCCTTGAATTCCATTCCATCTAACTCCAAGCAAGTGCTAACCATTATTTGAGACTATTCCCTGCATAGGCTTTTAAGCAATAAATCAATTGAATTGAATCTTCATTGGTCTTTTACACCTGACACTTGGGTGCTTACCCCTGCATCCATTCCTGTCAGCAATGCCCCTTGGGGCATTTTTATCATAGTTTGTCATCTGGAAGATAGCTCAATTCCAGAGAAGGAGGCTATGGAGGCATTTTTAAGAGAGGCTATTCAGGAGTGGGTCAGAGTATTCATGACTGGGAAGACATGGTAATGGGGTCAGACAATGAATAGGCATAGCAACTAGGTCAGCCAATGAGGTCTGCTCTGCTGAATTGAAACTGAAACTGGAAGGAGCCTGGGCGTGGCTCTGTATTAAGTTCTGAAGCTGCAAACTTGTCTGTTTGCTGTACTCTATTGTGTTTTGCTTGTAACTGCCACGTTGGAAGAATCAGTTATTGGTATTGTACATATATCTTCATCTGTTGTTACGTATATAAAGAAGTTAATGAATCCTGCTGCATCAGTCTGCCTGTGTGTGCTTTCTGGATGTTTGAAAAAATGTTTGAAAAAATCAAGATGGCAATTGTAACTGTGCAATCAAAGTCCTGCAAAGTCACAGCTGCCCTTGACTTTTTTGACACCTTAACTTACAAATCAGAAGTTATTATCAGTTGCTCTGTTGCATTCCCCCACCCCTCACGTGTTTGGGCATTGTCTCTGTTGACAGCCTTCAACCACATGTTGTTTGATTTTTCAGATTACAAGAAGTCTCTTTACCTACTCAGTCCCTTTTAAAAGGGGTTTTTAAAGGACCAGCAGTGCACGCAGCTGGAGCATTAGTTTATTAGTCAATCTGAGATTATCAGGAGTTTCAGCAGGTGCTAGACAGCAAAAGCTGACAGTCTCATTGATCCACCATCTCATCTTTTTTACCGGATGTAGCATCAAAAGTGAAAACACTCAGAAATGTCATTTATGAGGATATATAAAACTCTCCAGTAAAAAAACAACAACAACCCTACAACAGCAAACAAGAAAGATTTTTACATCATTTCCAAATAGATTTGATGATAAGCTGAACAATGAAAACTGAAGCCAATATGGAAAACAATCACAGCTTGTGACAATACTATTTTGGGAAGGGAGGAGGAGAAGGAGGAGGAAAAGAAGGAGGAGGAGGAGAAGAAGAGGAGGAGGAAAAAGAGGAGGAGGAACTGAAAAGCTTCTTAGATGAGAAGCAAAACATTTTCAAAGAAAAAACAGTTGTGTTTTTTAAAAAAAGCTTCCTTGGGAAGCTTTGATTGAGAATCTCCACAGACATCAAGTATTGTTTTGTTTTTTTATTGAAAAAGTTTTTTTAAAAAAAAGACATTTTCGCCCCCTTTTCCCCCCCTCCCAAAAACCCCTTCCCCTCCTTCCCCGGCTTCCCGGTCAATCACAAGGTATTGTTATACATAAACCAAACATAGAATAAAATTTTCCCTTCCAATCCAATTAACCTCATCCAAAGCTTTTCATCTCCCAACCCCCTCCCCATTACATAAAATAACTTTCTAATTATTCAAAGGCAATCTGATATTTCTTAATCTGATATCTGTTTTGTAGATAATCAATCCATTTTTTCCATTCAATTAAATATCTTTCCTGCGTATTGTCTTTTAAAAAAGCTGAGATTTTAGCCATCTCAGCCAAATTAATGACTTTCAGTATCCATTCTTCTATTGTAGGTACCTCTTCTTTCTTCCAGTATTGTCCAATCAACAGTCTTGCTGCTGTTATTAAATTCAGAATCAATTTAGTCTCAATCCCTGTACAATCCGTTATAATTCCCAAAAGGAAAAATTGTGGCAGGAACTTTATCTTCTTCTTCAGTACATTTTGAATAATCCACCAAATTCTTATCCAAAAGGCCTTAATTTTCTTGCAAGTCCACCAAATATGAAAATATGTAGCGTCATCACAATCACACCTCCAACATTTCGCTTGGATATTAGGATACATACATGATAATTTTTTGGGATCTAAGTGCCATCTATAAAACATCTTATAAAAATTTTCCTTAAATTCTGTGCTTGTGTAAACTTAACATTTCTAACCCAGATTTTCTCCCATGTTTCCAACATTATTGGTTCCTGAATATTCTGTGCCCATTTTATCATACAATCCTTTACCAAATCCTTTTCCGAATCTATTTCAAGCAACACATTATACAATCTCTTTATATGCTCCTGGGTCTGATTTCTAATTTGCTTTATTAAATTTTCCTCCTTTGCATTATACCAATTTTTGATCTTCTTTCCATCTAGCACTTATTTGCCCATATTGAAACCAAGTATAATTCCTCCTTCTTCATTTTAATACCTGTAATGATTTTAATTGCAATCTACCTCCTTCAGCATACAAAAGTTCTTTATAAGTAATCATTTCCTGTTTCTGTTCTATATTTATATTCTCTATTGCATGTCTAGGGCTCGCCCATATAGGAATCTTGTAATCTAATTTATAAGAATATTTTTCCAGACCAAAAGAGCACTTCTCAACACATGATTCTTAAAAGCCCTATCCATTTTTTTTTCATAAAATAAGTATGCATGCCATCCATATAACAAGTCATAACCTTCTTTATTCAAAATTCTTTCCTCCGTTAAATTAAACCAGTCACTTATTACTGAAAGGGCTACTGCTTCATAATATAGTTTAAAGTTAGGCATTTTTAAGCCACCTCTTTCCCGTGAGTCCTGTATTATTTTCATTTTAACCCTCGCCTTTTTACCCTGCCATATAAATTTATTAATCCCAATCTGCCAATCTTCCAAATTTTTATCCTTTTTAATTATTGGTATCATCTGGAACAGAAACAAAAATCTAGGTAACACATTCATTTTAATAGCCGCAATCCTTCCCAATAGTGACAACTGCAATTTTTTCCAGACACTCATATCATTCTGAACTTTTTGCCATAGCAAGTCATAATTATTCTTATAAAGTTTCTTGTTCGATGAGCTAAGTATTTAATCTTTTTTACCACCTCAAATCCTGTCATTTCCTCTAGTTTTTGTTTCTGTTGTATAGACATATTTTTAATTATCACTTTTGTTTTATTCTGATTTATTTTAAATCCTGATACCTTTCCATATTTATCAATTACTTCCAACAAAAATCTACTTGAATTTATAGGATTTGTTAAGGTAACCACTACATCATCTGCAAAAGCTCTAACTTAGACATCAAGTATTGTGATCGTTTGTGTAATAAATTACATGATCCTAAAACTAAACTAAAATCTGCTTTTTTAAAAAAAAAAATCCATATCAGAAGTCTTGGACTGATTTCTCATTTTGTCTTATTTGTTTCATGTGTTTGTTGTAGTGAATGAAGAAAATAATACAGCGCTTTCTTCAGAAAGTCCAAGATTTGGGGAAGAGACCCTTGGTGGCTTTAAAAGCTACCAAGAGGTTAGGTACATTATGATCACTCAATCTGATAAAACATTTATTATTAAAATAATATTGCACTCTATTTGCTATTGCTGTATGCAAGTTGATAGATCAACGACAGTTTGCTCAGAAGGTTAATTGCAGTATTACATCCTTTCATTGACCTTCATTTTCAGCCTAACTTTTTAATTCTCCGAAAATGGGTAGCAACGTTTGTTCTCATTACTGAAATGTCTTGATCCTGGTGTCAGATTGGAAATATGCTCCAGAACCAGAAAGGATCATTTAGTTTCCTGCTATTTATCTCGATGCCCCAAAGATGACGTTCTAATGGATGAATGTATGTGGGAGTGATGGTGGTGATGATGGTGATGATGATGATGATGATAAAGATGTTATCCATTCAGTCATGTCTGACTCTTGGCAATTCTATGGGTCATGTCTCTTCACATCTTCCAATCTTGCTGTCAGGGTCCCAAGTAACACACCCATAGCAAACAGAACTCTGAGGCAAGCAGTTTCTCAAAGAACAAGTTTATTGGATATATCATATTGTCACAAACTGGTGAAAACTGACTCTAAAAGTTCCCGTGGTTTTCACCTAATTAAAAGTAAAAGTTTTCCCCTTTTCCCCAAACAATCAGTCACATGGACCAATCAAGGTGCTGTCTGGTTGCTGGGAAACTTCACTCCACCTATTTTCAGCCACCTGTGGGAATGTCCTTGGTTCTCAGGGGAAACTATTTTGTTTTGGCTACAAGACCCCAGCTATCTCTATTCCCCCCTCCCTATTCCTCAGCACTATTGTGGCAATGCTGAAACCTTCAAGATGGCCTCAATCAGGCCAGTTTCAGACTTGACACTTGCACTGCTTCTTTGAGTTGTTTTCAGCTGTGGCTGGTGCCAGTTTTGATGATGTCGGAGCACTTTGTGGGTCTCGTTTTCTTTCACCACGAACTCTTCCAAACATAATCGCTTTCTCCAGTGAATTCCCCTGCATGACAATATGTGGGGAAGGGCTTAGCAACTTCCCAATCACTTGTCACTCCCTGATGATAATTCAGGTGCCTTCCTGATTGAGGTTCTCCACACATTTACTCTGAGCTCCACAGGTCCTTCACAATTTTGCATACCTGCTCTGAACTACTTCTCTCCAGGTCCCTTATACTTGTTACATCCAAGCTTACCAGATTTTGGTTGATTGCAAGCATTACAAAACTAGCCTTACATCGATCCACTCTCTTATCTTTTTGTTTGAACTTCAGGGGACTTGATGATCCACCTGCTGTTTTTTCTTCCCCTCTGGAAGGGTTCTGCCAAATCTGTGGCATTGCAAGCCACTCTCTCTGAACAATAAGCTTTTGTTTTTCTGTTTTGAGTCCAGGGTAACCTTCTCACAGCTGTGCCAGTTTTATTCTTCTTGGTACAGCAATGGAAGCAGTAAGATAAAAGACCAAGAAAATGGTCTGAATTTAAAAGCAGGTCATGCTTCTTTCTGGGGGTGATGATTTCAGTTGATTGACTAGCTGGTTAACATATTTGGAGAATCCAGGGTTCACTGAGTATCCTATCCAGAGAAAGGCCTTTGAAGTGAAAACTAAAGAAATCATAAAAAGGAACCTTTCCCCCATCAGATATTGTTCCTCCATTACTCACATCCCATTGCATGAATTCCTTTTTCACTTAGGCACAAAAAGAGGTCTTAGTGGTACAAAGTGGAGCTGGTATCTTCATTGTAGGGCTTGTAGGGCTGATAAGGTGGGTGGGTTTGACAGGAGATAGGAGACTGCTGGCATCCTCCTGCCTTAGGCTTGGCTGCTGTCCTGCAGGCAGCTAAACAATAATGTGATCGTTCATACAAGAAGCCAGATCCTTTGTCTTTGTGCAAGGCTGGATAATTGCCACAATGGGTAGTCTGGTCAGGACTGTTTTGTGAAGACATTCAAAGCACACCTGATGAAAAAAGGAGCCATTTCAAACAACGTGATGAAAATCACTCAACCGCTCATAATAGAATAGAATAGAATAGAATTTTATTGGCCAAGTGTGATTGGACACACAAGGAATTTGTCTTGGTGCATATGCTCTCAGTGTACATAAAAGAAAAGATACGTTCATCAAGGTACAACATTTACAACACAATTGATGATCAATATATCAATATAAATCATAAGGATTGCCAGCAACAAGTTATAGTCATACAGTCATAAGTGGAAAGAGATTGGTGATGGGAACTATGAAACGATTAATAGTAGTGCAGATTCAGTAAATAGTCTGACAGTGTTGAGGGAATTATTTGTTTAGCAGAGTGATGGCCTTCGGGAAAAAACTGTTCTTGTGTCTAGTTGTTCTGGTGTGCAGTGCTCTATAGCTGCTTTGAGGGTAGGAGTTGAAACAGTTTATGTCCAGGATGTGAGGGATCTGCAAATATTTTCACGGCTCTCTTCTTGATTCGTGCAGTATACAGGTCCTCAATGGAAGGCAAGTTGGTAGCAATTATTTTTTCTGCAGTTCTAATTATCCTCTGAAGTCTGTGTTTTTCTTGTTGGGTTGCAGAACCGAACCAGACAGTTATAGAGGTGCAAATGACAGACTCAATAATTCCTCTGTAGAACTGGATCAGCAGCTCCTTGGGCAGTTTGGCTTCTTATGTACTCTGGTGATGAATATGGGGCCTGGGCTTCCTCCCCAACTCCACACCTGCTACAGCACTTTGCACTCCTGTCCTCCAGAAATAACAAGGAGCAGAAAACATTATTTTGACTATTGTTGTTGGACACCTGTTGAGGCCTTCAGAAGGCAAATAAACCTGTCCCAGGCCAGTTCATTACTATTTTGTGGTGTTTTCCAAAGCAATCAATCAGCAATCAATTACTTTAAAGTAATTAAATTAAAGTAACTAATTTCACTTCAAAATCACAAATCATCTCACTTATTTGGCCATGTCATGCTGGGGAGATTCACTAGAGAAAGCAATTATATTTGAAAGAGCTAGTGGTAAAAGAAAGCCAGGCCAACAAAGAACAAGGTGGCTGGATACCATCAAAGTTTACACCAGTCAGAGCATAGAACAACTCAAAGAAGTAGTGCAAGATTTGCAAGATGTAGAGAGACCTGACTCATAGAATCACCAAGAGTCAGACATGACTGAATAGATAACATCAATTTCACTCCAAAAAATACAGTGCTAAATGTTTCTGAAAAACATTTAAAGCATAAATAAAAGATTGAATGCAACAAAATCTATTCAGTTTCTTTACATGTCCCTTAGCTTGGTAGGTTTCATCAAGTCAATCCTGACTCCCAGTGATGACATGGACAATTGCCTTCCACCTCAAACCCCAAACCCTCCAAGCATATCCTCTCAACTCCTTGATTCCATCCATCTCTTCGTCCATTGTTTTCCCCCTCCTTCTACTTCCTTCTGTCTTGCCATCATATTTATTTATTTTCCCAATCAATCATCAATGCATGTCTAAAGAATATGAGGTTTTGCTTGTTAATAATTATCTCAAGGGAGCAGTTAATCTTCCTTTGAAGATTGGCTGGTTCTTCCTGAAATTCATGGTATTTTAGTAGTCATTTCCAAATCTGTAATTCAAAGTGATGGTTATTGATTTAATAAATAATGAATGATGTTATGTCTTTTTTCTCTCATCCTTTCTTAAGGCCCACCTTCCATAGCAATACATTTCCAGTGGAAAATGTGTGCTTTAGTTAATCTGTTCTTTTCTTTTTGAGAGATCATAAAACATCTTCAATCTCTATAAACTCATCATGGCTTCCTCTCTAGGATTAATCTCCTCTTCACTTCTCAAGTCCATTGTCCATCTTTATCTTTATCTGTAATTGAGACAAAGGAATTAAACTATTTAATTAAATTAAACTTCCCTTTCTTGACATCAACTCTTTGTTCATCACGAATGTTACTTTTTGTCTTCATTCATAACATCAGCCCAGATTTTTCACTGTCCAGTTCTTTTTGGTCATAATGAATTCTTGGATGGTATATTTTCTTTGCAAAGTGGTATCCTCTATATATCTTTCTATCCCAACCTCCAAAGTTGATTCCACTGTGGGAGAACAAATTTTCACTCATTCCCCCTGCAAATCTCTGCGGTAAAGCAGGCGGTATCACCTTGAAGTGAACAAGGAGAAGAGACTTTAGAGGTGGACCCTCATGAATCCTAGTTGATCAATGAGATCAGAACCTGTGAACATTTGTAGTGTGGTTGTGTTCCCTGAGCAGCCCTCTCCTAGAAAATATTACATTTTCTGTTCTTCTCAGTCACAAAGCTGAAACAGTTATGTATCTGGTATTACGAAAGGGAGAAAAATTCTCTGCAATAAGGCAGCTACAGTATTTCTTGGTGGTTTTTTTGTCCCCCTGAGATGATTCTTTGCCTCACAATATCTCCATTTCTACTGTTTGTCACTTAGAGGCTCTAATTATATGCTTTGAACTCACCATCTGCTATGATTCACCTCTTAGAACATCTCTAGCGATTTCCTTCTCCCTGATTCACATCCAGATGGTATCTCCTGCTTGCCAGAGGGTGATAATGTTTGCTTCCGCATGGGATGCCAGCATCTTCTTTGATCCAATGTGAGGACTGTGATCAAGCACACTGGAAGCCCAGATTCACAAAACACACTTAGAAGATTCAAACAATTGCAGGATTAAAAAAAAAAAGACAGAATTGGAAAGACAACTCTAGATCAACCATTCCTAACTTAGATCTAAGGTAAAGGTAAAGGTTCCCCTCGCACATATGTGCTAGTCATTGCCGACTCTAGGGGGCGGTGCTCATCTCCATTTCAAAGCCGAAGAGCCAGCGTTGTCCGAAGATGTCTCGGTGGTCATGTAGCCGGCATGACTCAACGCCAAAGGCGCACAGAACTTGGTTATCTTCCCACCAAAGGTGGTTCCTATTTTTTCTACTTGCATTTTTACGTGCTTTCGAAACTGCTAGGTTGGCAGAAGCTGGGACAAGTAACGGGAGCTCACCCAGTTACACGGAAGTACTAGGGATTCAAACCGCTGAGCTGCCGACCTTTCGATTGACAGGCTCAACATCCTAGCCCCTGAGCCACCGCATCCCCTCAACTTAGATGTAGATGGATGAATTAGAAATCTACTTGGTCTAGAGCAGTGTTTCTCAATCGTTTTACCACTCATGGTTTCCTTCTGTTTTTCTCAATCAATCAATCAGAACCGAGCTGGAAGGGACCTTGGAGGTCTTCTAGCCCACCCCCTGCTCAAGCAGGAGACCCTATGCTCTTTGAGGCAGGTGGTCCTTCTCCTGGGTACAAATACAGTCATGACATAGCAACAGGTGCATTTTCTGGTATAACCAGGCAATATTTGGAATGTAATATACAGGGCTTTTCTGTGGCCGAGAGGTGAAATCCAGCAGGTTCTGACAGGTTCTGGAAAACTGGTAGCGGAAATGTTGAGCAGTTCAGACAACTAGCAAATATTACTTCTGGCTGGCCCCAGAGTGGGGTGGGAATAGAGATTTTGCAATATCCTTCCCCTGCCAGGCCCACTAAGCCACACCCACAGAACCGGTAGTGGTCCCCTCATCATGTGCAACAGCCTTCCTGCTCCATGCATTTTTTTCTACCTGTAGACTCCTTGAAGGGTTCTTGGTCTAGTAACCCTAATTCTAGAAGATTCTGGATAGGATTCTGCAGTTAGCGTTACAGATAACTGATCTTATAGTCAATATATCGTATGTTTACAACAAAATAAAAGAAAACTAGAAAGAACAACATAATTTGGTGGCATTCCTTCCTAGTTAATTTATTTCATCAGTGTCCTTTATCTACAAACATGTGCAAGTACATCAATATTGTCATTAGAAAAAGCTTTGGGAAATTGTTTCAGAAACTTTGAAGATACAATCGATGACAGAATGCCTGTTTCAGGCAGAAAAGTTCAGCACTTCCAGCTGTAGCTGTAAATCCCATTTTCTGATTCCCTGGAAAATGCTTTCCAATCTGGATTATATAGATTTAATATAATATACATTCCTAACCCATTGTTGTTGTTCAATATGGCAGAATTGGCTGGGTTCCCATACTGTGTGAAGCCAGAAAGTATGATTGTCAGATGGGAAAACCTTTGCTTCACACAACATACCATGTGTAATCTGAGTAGGTGGCAGTTATTTTAAAGGAAAAGGAAAAGGCAGCTTTTCTACATACAAAGTTCAGTGATAAATTTAACATACATAAAGCCTTCCTGAGTTATTTCTGGGTTCTTTTAGCACGTTTTAAGTTTTCTGCTCCAGGAGGACCCCTCCCCCCGGACCAAAAAGCAATGTTGATAATATTATCTGGGTTCTTAGTTGTGAAAATTGTCTCATGGATGCAAGATCTCCGAGTCCTGTAAATATCAAGGGAGAGAATTGCTTGCCTAAACTCAAAAAAGCTATACAATCAAATGCCCCAAGGTTGGTTATTCTGTTTTAAACACTATATAACATGATCCTAAAAGATGGACCTTCTGATTTTTGTTTGAAAGAGTGGTCTTTTGTGAAAATGTTTGGAAAGTATCTGGAAACCAAAGTGGAAATAGTCTCTTTGTCATGAGGCCAGCAGCAGTAAACTGAATGTAAATACAGTGATTTTAGCTTAATGAAGCAGGACGAAACAGATGCAGACTGAGGCTTTCATTTATTATTATTTTTCTTAAACCACAAGCTACAGATTTTATTTCTCCAGTTTTACAGGGAAAACAAGTCCGCTGCTTGTGATAGAATACTTGGCTTCCATTATGTATCCTGTAATGGTGCATTTTCAATATTTTCTCAATAAAAAAAGCAAAGAATTGCACTATTAACTAAGCGAGGACCATCGTACTCCATAGATGTACCCGTAATTGGATTGCAATTACCAATTTGCTGGTGAAGGGTGTTTGAAATACGAGTGGCTTAACAAAGTAAGAAGAGAGGAGGAGGAAGAGAGGTGAAAGCATTCTATTAAAAAAGGTCTTAAATTTAAAATGTCTGCCCACTTGTATCCTTTCCTGGAGGAGGGATAGTAAAGAGATCTTCATGACCCACAAGACAAACCCAAATTCCTCTGACAACTTATTTATAATAAATAGATTCCATGTTATAGAAGAGAAACGTTGTGGATTTAGTTGTTTAACTATATCAAAAATATACAAGTAGATGCAGAGTATCAACTCGCAAATCATCCCTTGCCTGCTCTCGAGTTGCCATAGGCAAGAGGGGATGGAAAGCCGACAAAACAGCACAGCAGCCAAAGACAGATGCACATTCCAGACTTATCTCTCTCAAGGTTGTCTCCCAGAGTTATCCACAGTGGCTGGAGGGGAGTGGTCTCTACAACCCTTGAAATTGCTCCATTGGTGAATGTGATTGATGACACACCCTGGGTGGAGGGGGAAAAGAGGGTCATGATTGGGGCATAAATTATGTGGGGTCAGAGCTGGCTTCATTTGGGAACTTGCTGATATGAAGCTCCTAATAAATAACTGGATTTCTTTTGAAGCTTGGCTTGAGGCGCATGATTTATTTAGGGCATCTGTAGGAACCCTGACATAGAGATTAGTACGGTGTAATAAATCACTCCTTTATCTTTAATGACTCTTTTGAAATATTCTCTTACTTCATTATCTTATGAACTTACTTGAATTGGGCAGCTCTGGATTTTGAAATTTAGAATGTGCAAACTTTTCTAGTGAACACCTGATAAAGAGTTTAGAATGCAGATGGAAGATGTTATTGCAGATTTTATTGTTCAATTTGTTCCATCCTTTACTCAATTTCTTTTGGGTTTACATATGTTATTTGTCAGACAAATGGAACCTTTTGTACATCTGCATTTTGTATGATGTTTCCCAAACAAGCAGGCTTTAGCAACTGAATACATTTTCATAGATATTTGCAATGAGGGCAAATGTTTGTCCTTTTTTTTCTCTCTATCAGAGGAGTTTTTGCATGAGATGTTCATGAGATGTTCCTTCTGACAGCTTCTTGGAAGCTGTGCAGCAGAATTTGGAACCCTGCAAATGTCAAAAGACAATAGAGTCACGTCTTAGTTTACACAGAGGCCTGATACAATTTAGGTGAGCTGACGTTCAGCGGTAACCCGAACAAAGAGCTCCTTGTTCCTAATCTTTAATCATGTTCAAAGAGCAACAGGTCAACTGTTATGTCTCTCCATCACCAACTTTGGCACATGAAAAATGCATTCTGAACTTAGGGTAGAATTGTCCAAATGAACAGAAACCCTAATCAAACACCCCTTCTGTGTCTGCGTGTGTTTGCATGCTCAGGCAAACCTTGAGTTTATGTCACCTTTGGTTCAATGCTCTTCCAGTGCAAAAAGGTTTTTTTTTGTAAAAAGGCAGACCCCCTGAACAAGGCTGCAACAAGCCTTATTTTTCTAGCAATGGTTGCAGTCAGATTCTGTTGGAACCTGAGGGCCTTTTTTCTCTGTTTTCCTCATCAGAGAGTAATTTTTTCATTGTCATGTGACTGGCAATTATAACAAAATTGCATCAACATTACATTATGGGGAAGCAATATGGAATTAGATGGAAAAATCCAGGGAACACATTACAACCATGATGTTGTGTCTGCACCCCCCCGAGCTGGGGCCCCTGCCAGAAAGTGACTTGGAAAGTGAGGGGGAAGGGCCATCAGGACTTACCTCGGGAGCACCGGCTTCCCTGGCTCAGCTCCAGGAGCCAGAAGCAGGCCAGGTGGAAGAGATAACGAGGCCTCCCTCCCCTGATTCCCCCCCCCAGGCCACGCCTGCAGACCCAGCTGATAGCAATGAGGCTTGGTTTTGTAGGCAGGAGAGGAGGGAACAAGAGAAGCAGGGCTGGGGCAGGCCTAGGAAGTGCTGAGTCATGGAGCCACACCCCACAGGATATAAAGGCAGTAAGCACTGCTGTGTCTCTTTGTAGCCAGCAAATCAACTGATTAACTAAGAGCTGAAGTGACTCACCAGCGTCGAGGGAGATATCAGAGAACTTGGCAGACATTCTCTATTCTGCTGCCAGAACTGATAGTGCCGGCTAATTAAGCCATCACTCGGACGGAGGCGAAGGAGGACAGAAAACATGATGTATCTTTGTCACTACATGGAATGCTGTTAAATAAGAAACTCTACTGTATCTTGGGAACCAGCTCAGGAAATTACAAATTTGCTTTTTCCCTAGTCATGGTGATGACATTAAAGATGGTAGATCACTGAACTATGGTCCTCTCCAGTGTGCTATATCAATGAGGTCACAATCACACACCTGGAATAACTGATCGCTAATAGGGACAGTGTGTCAGGATTCCAAGTAACACTCCCAATGAAAGAAGACTCTGAGGCTTGAAGTTCCTCAAAGTTTCATATTATTAGAGATGTCATATTGGCACATCTGGGAAACCCAAATCTGAAAACGTCCAGGTTTTCCCCACCCAAAGGAAAGTCCAAGTCCCTGCCCAGCACCCACATGTCCATCACTTAGTCCAATCAAAGCACCGTCTCAACTGGAGAGGCCTCCCAATCGCACCCCTCCAGATGTAGAGCAGGATGTCCTTGACTCCGAGAGAAAGGAATGTTGTTACGGCTATGTATCTCCCCAGCTCCATACAATCCCCCCTCCCAGTTCCCCACAGCACTAAATGTGGCAGGCCTAAAGGCCCAATGCAAAAGATGGCTTCCATGCCTGACACAGTACTTACTACCCAAACCTCTTTACTGAATATAGTTGTCTCTGGCAAAATAAGCCAATTGCTTTTAGTAAAAACATTAACCATCAAACAATAATACCGAGAAGAGAAGTCCTCAATTAGAAAATTCTAAAAACTGTCCTTGCATAAAAAAAATGGATAACATTTTAAACAAGGTTTGCTGTCAACCCCAAACCAAACCAAAATCAGACCCTGGTCTAACTACACTATTATTTACCACAGTTGAGCCTTGAGTTAGACCCAGCTTGAAGCCAGCAGGGAGCCATCCAAAATAGTATTAAACAATAATTTTAGAACAGTTGTTACTATTATTATGGTTATTCACACAGGTGGCCAGATGTTTAGACTGGATTTGGCAGGCGATAAGTACAAGTTGTGGTTTGATGATGTGAAAGGTCACAAGATGTAAGCTGTTTCAAGTAAAGCTGCTTTTCGCAATTGACTGATGGTTGCTTCATCACTGATGTTATAAATGGGGAAATATGGGGAGGCAGAAATTTTGCCTGTAGGGTGAGCAGCTGGGCATATAATTTTGGGATTGCTATTCCTTCTTCTTTTAAGAGTGCCCAAAACAGGCAGCTCTGCCACTCTTCTTCTTCACGCAGTCTCTGTACTTCATACAGTAAACACACTCAATTATTTTCAGAGTCTTGAGGACCAGAAGAGTTGAAAATTAAATATAAATTGCTTTTTTATGTGTTTCAGGCTTATTTATCAACTCATAAAAATCCACAAAAAACTTCCTGTTGTCCTTCAATGTCTCTCATTACTTTGCTAGAAATTTTGTTTTCTGTCTATAGATTTTCAGTCCTGCTACAGCTCCATATCTTTCTAGTTCCTTAATTAATACTTGTCCTTTCTCTATTAGTTCTTTGATAATAAAAGCCAAAACGTCTGCAAATGCTTGCAATTTATATTTTTCATTTCTGGTTTTCAATCCTTTTATTTATGAATTTTGTCTGATTTGTTCTAATAATACTTCTAGTGACAGTATGAAGAGCAGAGGAGATAGAGGACAACTTTGTCGAACACCTTTCTCTATATTTAAAGTTTCTCCGTTAATTATAATTTTTGCTTTTTGTATTGAGTATATTGCCATTATAATATTCTCAAATTTAGTGCCAAAATTCATATCATAAACTTGTTGAATCATAAATTGCCAATTGAGGTTGTCAAATGCCTTTGGGCATCCAAGAAAACAAAGACTACTTGTTTCTCTGGGTGAATTTCATAATATTCTAAAATTCATTATTATTCTTAAATTATTCCTGATTTGTCTATTTTGGAGAAATCCGTTTTGATCTAAGTGAATGTAGTAGTACAAAATTTTATTTAATCTGTTGGCAATGATAGTGGCGAATATTTTATAGTCTACATTTAACAAAGAGATTGGTCTATAATTCTGTATCAGTCTGGCATCTGTATCCCCCTTTGGGGATTTTGTGGGCTGTTCTGTAATTTGGTCTCTAATTTTTTGATAATTTGAAGTAAATTGTTTTGTTGAGCATATTTTTCTTTGTTCTTTTTTGCAACATAGGATATTATAATTCCCCATATGACAGCTTTCATAGTATCCCATAAGTTTTGGGTCATTGTATATTGGTTATTATTTTCTTTAAAATAAAAATTTAGTTCTTCCTTAATTTTCTTAACCAATTCTTTATCTTTCAATAATTGAGAATCTAGCATCCATCTTCTCCTTGGTTTTTTTTACCCTTCCAGTTAATTCTGAGTGGGTTATGGTCTGACCAAGAGTTTGGTAAAATTTCTACTTCTGTCACGTCTTCTGCTAATTCTCCATTCATCTAAGCCATGTTGATATGTGACCATGACTGATGGGGGTTCAAATAGAAAGTAAATTGTCTCTTTTCTGGATTTAATGTTCTCCATATATCTATTAAATTTAATTCTTTGGTCATTTCTACATATATTTTAGGTAGTTCTCTCCCCCCCCTTTCTTATTTCCCCCATTGTAGTCTTTTTGATAATCTGTTATCACATTATAATCTCCTATAATGCAAATATTTTTCCTTTCTAATTCAATAATTTTACCATATAGGGCTTTGTAAAATTCTTTTTTATTGGCATTGGGGGCATAAATTACCACTAATAATTTCTTTAAAATTATTATTGTATTTCTATTGCCAGGATTCTTCCTTTAGGGTCTACAAATATTAAGTTTGCCTCTATCTCTTCTTTAATGTAAACAGCTTTTTCTTTCTTTTCTCCTGATCTGAAGCAGCCGTAAACAGAGTCCCTAATTTGGGGCAATTTAAATATTTTTCATATGTTTTAAAAATGTGTGTTTCCTGTAAACATATAATCTCTGTATTTTGTTTTATTAAATTTGCCAAAATCCTTTTTCTTTTTGTCGTTGAGTTTAGTCCATTTATGTTAATAGATATGAGTTTCACCTCTTTTTCCATAATCCTAATTGTGTCTCATTTTTTGTCTTCTGATTGCTCTTATTTCCCTTTCTGTTCTGATCGCTATCTTAGGCTCTTCTCTTACTTCTTGTTGTTGATTGGTATTTTACTTCTTGTTCTTCGTCTTTATTTTTTAGTTGGTCTTGTTCTTCTTGAAAGTTTAAATCTAGATCTTCTCTGCTGCTTTGGTCTTCTGACCCCGCCAGTTGCTCATAAAGTTTCTGTGCTTTTTCCAGAGTGTCTATTTTGATATTCCTGTCAGCCTCTGCTTTAATTAAGTGTATTTCTCCTACTAGATTATCTGACTGTTTTATTACCTTGTTAGAAGTTTGCTCTACTGAGTGTCTTACATGCTTTATGGAGGAGGAGGGAGGCTTTCACTGTTTCCAGCGTCGGCTGACATTGCATGTGTGGGAGAGGGAAATAGCCTTTTTAAAATAGATGTTTGAATTGTTTTAGCGCGTGAATGTAACGGCAGTTGCTGGCTCCACATTCCATCCAGAAGATTGACAGAGGGAGAATATCGGAAGTGAAACTACACGTGGCTGAGGAGGAAGGAGACATTGGACCATTACTGTATTGACCTCTAGTAGCGGGAGGGTTCAGGAGAGAATATGACTCTGTGGTTTTGATTTACTTCCAATTCCAGCTTTGCTTTTACTGCATACAGACTTGTCTGATATACATTACCAATTTCTTCGACATGATGGAGTTGGGTCTTTATTTTCTCAAACACTGATCTGGGGCAGGCTGACATTAAGCTGGAACTCACCCAAAAATCAGTCATCCCGGATCACAACTGAGGGGACTGAAAACTTTTTTTTCTTCCCTTAACGATGTCAGAGCACGAGTGCGAACCTGCTGAGGAGCAGCTGGCAAACATCTCATCCCAGGACTATCACAGAGGAGTTGATAAAGAATCTTTTCTGGGAAGAAAGCCAACCTCAGAAGATGAGCTGGAGGAGACAGGAGCAGCCTTGGCAGCCACATCGGCCCCTCCCAAATACTCAGGCTTTTCTGCAGAGTGGCTGGAGAAACTACAAATAGAGGAGAGACGGGAGAAGGCCAAACTGGATTTTAAAAAGTTTCCAGACCCAGGGGAACTACAATCCGGAGTTATTAGACGTAAGCAAAAAAAGAAACTCTCTGCTTCGCGACAGGAACAACAAATTAAGGATGAATTACAAATTGCAGAAGCTGTCAGACTGTATCGTGAGGCGAGAGAGTGACAGAGAGAGCGTGAAAGGTATGAGGACCCTACCCAAAAGCCCTGGGGGGAGGGGGAAGATGTGGAAACAGAAATTTCGATGTCCACTGGGGGAAAAGCATACAGCAGAGAGATTCTGGAGGAACGAGAGCCTGAGCTGCATTCTCCAGGGGCTGCAGATCTGGATAGGGATCAGGGGATCCCCACTGCACAAATGTTACCTCGCAGAAAGAAAAAACCTAAAATTCCCCCAATTCCCAGGAAGTTTGATGGAGACCCTAAGGAATTAGGCTTATGCCAGGCTATGGTGGACAGCCACATGCAAGAATGGGGTGAAGATTATTTGTCAGAAGCCTCTAAAGTGAGAAGCATGACTCAAGTCTTGAGTGGTAGGGTGGCTTCCTGGTATGTGACCTTGTACCAAGAGGATTCCCCTCTCCTGAGGAACTACCACCACTTTATGGCAGCCCCTTGAGGACTGCCATAAGATTTGAGGACCCCTTGGCAGAGCAAAAGGCCAAAATTCGCATGAGGTCCATCAGACAAAGGAGGAGACCAGTGACTGACTACAACCAAGAGTTCAGCGATCTGGTACCTCTCATGAGAGGATGGTCGGAAGTGGCTCTTTTGGACATATACAAAGACGGCCTAAACGGAGATCTATATAAACTGTGTAGAGCCCGAGCATCCCCGACTACCCTGCATGGATGGTATACCCTGGCAGCAGAAATGGAGATAGACCTAGCCAAGGACCGCCTGCGAAGTGATCCTAGTTGGAGGCAAACCCCAACTCAATTCCAGAGGGAACCGACCAAAGATTCTGTTGCAGCGGAGGATGGGAAGAAGAAACCCACGGGCTGTTTCAGATGTGGAAAAAAAGGCCACCGAGCCGCTGATTGTTGTGCGAAGCTGCCGCCAAAGGCGACCCCTAGTGGCAAAAAAACAACGGCGCAGGTGGAACCAAAATCGCGAGAGATCGCAAAGTGGGGAGCGGATGACGCCAAGAACGCTCCTCCCATCGAGGAGGAATTTGGGACTCCTACCGGGTCAGATGACAGCGAGCCATCTTCGGAATCGGACGAGGATCTCCTGGTGAGTTGGAAAGGGGGGCCCCTTACCATTCCAGTACAACTGTACGTCCCATCCTCAGGAATGCAAGGGGAAATGCTAGCCCTCTTAGACTCTGGGTTTACCCGATGTATCTTAAGCCCCGAGGTGGTGGAGAAAATGGAACTAAGACTAAAAACATTGAGCAGGCCCATAGCCTTCTGCCAGCTAGATGGATCGGTAGCGGGGGCAGGCCCAGCCCACTTTGTGACAGAACCCATAGAGATGACCATAGAAGACCATAAAGAACTCATAAACTTCATAGTGGCCCCAAGGATGGACCAGCCTCTCGTACTGGGTCTCTCGTGGCTCCGAAAATGGAACCTGAAAATAAACTGGAGAACAGGGGTGTTGCGACTCCGCACAAAGGCACAAAAGAAGGAGAAGATAATTTTAAAACCTCCTGATCCCGATCGCCCTGAGAAACTGGGGGCGATGGTTGAACGGCTAGAGGGGGAGGAAAAAATTCCTAAAGAGTACTGGGACCTATGAGAGGTTTTTAATGAAAAGGCCTCTGACGTGCTGCCTCCCCATAGGCCCACAGACTGTGCAATAGACATTCTACCAGGGGTGAAACTCCCGAAACCAAAATCTTACCCCATGACCCAGAAAGAATTGGGGGAATTATGGAACTTTATAGATAAAAATTTAGAACGAGGATTCATTCAACCAGCTAGGCCTCGGGTTGCAGCCCCAGTCATGTTCCGGGAAAAGAAAGATGACATCTTCCGCTTGATAGTTGACTATAGAAACCTGAACTGTGTGTGCGTAGAAAATGTATACCCCATGCCTCTTATGAAAGACATGCTCGCCCACTTGGCCAAAGGAAAGTTCTTTACTAAACTGGACTTACGAGAAGCGTATTACAGAGTACGCATAAAAGAAGGGGATGAATGGAAAACGGCGTTCAATTGTTCCCTTGGTTGCTTTCAATTCCGAGTCTTACCATTTGGGTTGCAAGGGGCCCCAGCAGTTTTCATGCAGTTAATAAATGAAGTTCTCCATGAACATTTATTTAAAGGGGATCTTGATGACATACTTATCTACACTGAAACCATGGAGGAGCATGTGAAGCTAGTAAGAGCAGTACTTAAAAAATTACTGGCCGCTGAACTTTATGCAAAATTGTCGAAATGTGAATTCCATCAATCAAAAATCGATTATCTGGGATACCGTATTTCCTCTGACAGATTGGAGATGGACCCTGCCAAAGTCCAAGCAGTACTAGAGTGGGCACCTCCTCGCACCCGCAAACAGTTACAGAGTTTTCTGGGTTTTGCTAATTTTTATCGTCAGTTCATTCCCTCGTTTGCTGACATTGCCCTGCCAATCACCAATCTCCTCAAAACAAGAGGAAATATTAAACCCAAACCATCCTTACCACTGGAGTGGTCAATGGAGTGTCAGGCCGCTTTTGAGAAGTTGAAGCGATTGTTTGCCACCGAGCTGGTCCTCAAGCACCCTGACATGGAATCCCCAGTCGTGGTTCAAGCAGATGCTAGCGATGTAGCAATCGGAGCAGTTTTACTCCAAAACAATGCTAAGGGTGAGCTACAACCATGTGCTTACACATCTCGTAAACTCACTGAAACAGAGCAGAGATGGGCCATCTGGGAAAAAGAGGCTTTTGCAGTACACTGGGCTCTCCAAACATGGAGACAATTCTTGGAGGGGGCCAAACACCCTTTTGAGGTATGGACTGATCATAAAAACTTAGAAGCCCTAAAAACTCCCAGAAAGCTATCACCAAAACAAGCTCGATGGGCCCAATACTTTAACCATTTTAATTTTTCCTTGTGATACATTCCTGGGGGAAAGAACTTTCTTGCGGACGCCCTTTCCCATTTACCTCAGTACAACAGTACTCGCAAGGAAGTAGCACGACCCATACTCCCAGTACAACCGTTAGCAGCCCCAGCAATTACTCGTACCCAAGCACATACCGATCCTACATTACCAGAAGATCTCACCAATTTGCTCAAGGAAGCCTTAAACAAGGATGACTGGTTCTTAGCCCATTCGCACGAGTGCACTCTTCGCGATGGCCTGGCTTGGGTAGGAGCAAAGTTGTACGTCCCTGCATCTCTGAGGGAAGTCATACTTCTACGTTGTCATGATGCTAAAATGGCGGGTCATTTTGGATTCGTCAAAACCTTACACCTTCTGAAAAGACAGTTTTGGTGGCCAGGACTTAAGAAGGACATTGAATCCTATATAGCGAGCTGCCCTGTTTGTGCATCAGCTAAAAGACCACCAGGAAAGCCTCCTGGTTTGCTGCAAACAGTAGCCTGGCCAGAAGCCCCATGGAAAGAAATATCCATGGATTTCATAGTGGAATTGCTTGAAAGTGGAGGCAATACCGTAATCTGGGTGGTTACTGACCTGTTCTCCAAACAAGTGCACTTCATCCCATGTTCCAAAATTCCTTCTTCAAAAACTTTGGCAAAACTGTTTGTCCAACACATCTACAGACTTCATGGAGTTCCTAAACGGATAATCTCAGATCGGGGGGGTGCAATTCACTTCTAAATTTTGGAAAGAGTTTTTGCGGCTGATAGGCTCCACCCAAGGATTAAGCTCCTCCCATCATCCTCAAACGAATGGCGGCTATGAACGCTCGAACTCAGTACTAGAACAATACCTACGATGTTACATTAATTATCAACAAAATAATTGGACAGACTTACTACCATTGGCGGAAGTAGCTTACAATAATTCTGTTCATAGCAGCACTGGATTCACCACTTTTAAAATTACTTCAGGTCAAGAATTTGTCCCCATTCCCGAACTCCCTGAACAAAAACCATCGATTCCGTCATTGGCTGAATGGATAGAGCAATTGCAAAGTACATGGAAAATTACACGAAAAGCGATTGACAATGCTCATCATTCACACAAAAAACAAGCAGACAAAAAGAGAGCTCCTGAGAAAAAATTCCAAATAGGAGATAAAGTTTTCTTGTCTACTAAATATTTACAAATGACTCAGAAATCGAAAAAACTTGGACCATTCTTGGTCCAAATATGTAGGACCATTCCCCATTGTGAAAATCATTAATCCGGTAACTGTCCAACTAGAACTACCTAAATCTCTCAGAAGAATTCACCCAGTTTTCCACATTAGCTTGGTCAAACCTGAACACACATCCCACCTTAGAGCTAATCCTACTAAGACCCCTGTACCTATCCTCATTAATGGGGAAGAACATTTTGAAATTAAGGAAATTCTAGACTCTAGAAAATATAGAAATAAAATCCAATATTTGGTAGCTTGGAAACACTTTCCTCTATCACAAGCTGAATGGGTTAACAAAGAAGATATTCGAGCCCCCAAAAAACTAGCACTATTTTATAGCAAATATCCTGATAAACCGTAACTTTTCTTTTTCTTTTCCAGGACTAACGTCCTTTTTTCGAAGGAGGGACGAATGTCAGCCTCCGCTTTAATTAAGTGTATTTCTCCTACTATATTATCTGACTGTTTTATTACCTTGTTAGAAGTTTGCTCTACTGAGTGTCTTACATGCTTTATGGAGGAGGGAGGAGGCTTTCACTGTTTCCAGCGTCGGCTGACATTGCATGTGTGGGAGAGGGAAATAGTCTTTTTAAAATAAATGTTTGAATTGTTTTGGTGCGTGAATGTAACGGCAGTTGCTGGCTCCACATTCCATCCAGAAGATTGACAGAGGGAGAATATTGGAAGTGAAACTACACGTGGCTGAGGAGGAAGAAGACATTGGACCATTACTGTATTGACCTCTAGTAGGGGGAGGGTTCAGGAGAGAATATGACTCTGTGGTTTTGATTTACTTCCAGTTCCAGCTTTGCTTTTACTGCATACAGACTTGTCTGATATAAATTACCAATTTCTTCAACATGTTGGGTCTTTATTTTCTCAAACACTGATCTGGGGCAGGCATCCTTTCTTCCCAAAAGACCAGCATCCCTTCTGGAATCAGCCATCGGAACAGAATATCTCATTTGTTCAGGTGATTAGCCAGGACTTTATAATCCCTTCTCTGCTCTCTTACTCTTCTCGGAATTTGCTTGAGGATCTGAATCTCTTTTCCTTTATATATTATTGCTTCTTCTCTGGAAATCTTATATATTATGTCTCAAACTTTCCTCCTCGTGACTCGGCTGTGGACCTCTTTTGGGAGCTTGTTTTTTCTTGCATAACTCATGTTGACCCTGTAAATGTCGTCCATTTCCTTCAACATTTCCTCCTTCTCGCTATCTAAAGCTTTGGTTAGAATTTTTGCCATCACTAGTTCCAGATCTTCATCTTTTTTCCCCACTATATTTTGAAATCTTAGGTACGACGCCGCTTTATCCATCTCAATGTAGATCAAAGAGTCTCCCATTTCTTTGCTCACCATTTTTATTTGTTGGTCCACCTTTTCTAGTTTCCTCTGTTTGTTCCGTTCTTTTCTCTACTTCTTTTATTGTGTGTTTATTCTTTTCTAATGCTTGTTGAATTGACCCTATTTTTTCATCAAGCTTTAAAATGTCTGATCTCATTTTCATTTTTAGTTTCCCCATTTCCTCTTTCAGCTCATTAATACCAGCTCTTGTCTCTAAATGGTTCTTTACTATTATTTCTTGGATAATAGTATGTATTATGAATGTAAATAGCGGGGTCTGAATATTAACATTCGAAGCTGTGTTTTGTTTTTCAGTTGTCAGAATTTCTTCTATTGTTTTTTGCATCATCAGAGAAGCTGCTGTTGCTGAGGGTGTTAGAGTTAGTGTGGTCTTTTTTCCTGTCTTAGTTATTATGGTGTTTGTAGTAGTCATTTCTTCTAGAATCGCTTTCTGTTTTTTAAGGATATTATACACGTTATCCCAAACTGGCTTTAAACAACTTAAAATTATTTTCCTTAAAGGTTGACTGTTAATATAATATGGTATTTGCTATAAATTTTTATGCTATTATATTATTTGTATAATTTTTTTTCCAATTCAAATATAAATATATCAGTAGCTTAAAATTCAAGTTGTAAATGTAAATCTAAATAAGTAAGTATTGTGTATAAATATTAATATAACGGTCAGAAAATCTAAGTTGTATGTAGATATATATATAAGAATAGCTTACCTATAACTTTCAATCAATTAATATATAGCAATAATCAATTCCTTAATTAAGATAATTACCTTTATGTTGAATAAAATAATAAATTAAGCAAGTTAAATAATAATAGTTCAAAATTACTTACACTAAACTCTGTTGAAATAAGTTATACTTTAAATCTATAGTATATATAATTTATTTATTTATTTATTTATTTATTAAACTTTTATACCGCCCTTCTCCCGAGGGACTCAGGGCGGTGTACAGCCAAGATAAAAAACAATAAATATACACAGTTAAAAATCAATTTAAAATACCTATTCAATAGTGGCCGAATTAAAACCGTCGAATTGACCAACCTAAAATACCCCATATAAAATTACAGGAAATATAAAAAATTTAAAATTTTAAAATTTAGAAATTTAAAAAATCTAAAAAATCAGTCCAGTCCCACTTGGATGAATAAATAAGTTTTTAATTCCCGACGAAAGGTCCGAAGGTCAGATATTTGGCGCAAACCGGGGGGAAGGTCGTTCCAGAGAGTAGGAGCCCCAACAGAAGGCCCTTCCTGGGGCCGCCAGCCGGCATTGCTTGGCGGGCGGCACCCTGAGAAGACCCTCTCTGTGAGGCGTGCGGGTCGATGGGAGGCATAAGGTAACAGCAGGCGGTCCCGTAAGTACCCGGGCCCTAAGCCATGGAGCGCTTTAAAGGTGGTAACCAGAACCTTGAAGCGCACCCGAAAGACCACAGGTAGCCAGTGCAGACTGCGCAGGAGTGGTGTTACCCGGGAGCAACGTGGTGCTCCCTCAATCACCCGTGCAGCTGCATTCTGGACTAGCTGAAGTCTCCGGGTGCACCTCAGGGGTAGCCCCATGTAGAGAGCATTGCAATAATCCAGGCGAGAAGTGACGAGAGCATGAGTGACCGTGCATAAGGCATCCCGGTCCAGAAAGGGGCGCAACTGGCGCACCAGGCAGACCTGGTAAAAAGCTCTCCTGGAGACGGCCGCCACATGGTCTTCAAACGACAGCCGTCCATCCAGGAGAACGCCCAAGTTGCGCACCCCTTCCGTCGGGGCCAGTGACTCACCCCCAACAGTCAGCTGTGGTTGCAGCTGACTGTACCGAGATGCCAGCATCCACAGCCACTCCGTCTTGGATGGATTGAGTCTGAGTCTGTTTCTCCCCATCCAGACCCGTACGGCCTCCAAACAACGGGACAGCACTTCGACAGCTTCGCTGGGGTGGCCTGGAGTGGAGAAGTACAGCTGAGTATCATCAGTGTACAGATGATAACTCACCCCAAAGCCACTGATGACCTCGCCCAACGGTTTCATGTAGATGTTGAACAGGAGAGGCGAGAGAATCAACCCCTGCGGCACCCCACAGGTGAGGTGCCTCGCGGTCGATCTCTGCCCTCCTGTCAACACCGTCTGTGACTGGTCAGAGAGGTAATAATAATAATAATAATAATAATAATAATTTAATTTGTATACCGCCCTTCTCCCGGAGGACTCAGGGCGGTGAACAAGGCAGATAAAATAAAGACAATACATTCAATAAAAACAATATTTTAAAAAACTTATTCCAATAGCCTAAATTTAAAATACAATACGAAATATAAAATAAACCCCAATAAAATCCATATTTAAAACCCTATTAAGCCAGTCCTGCTCGAAAGAATAGATATGTTTTAAGCTCGCGGCGAAAAGTCCGGAGGTCTGGAAGTTGTCGAAGTCCTGGGGGAAGCTCATTCCAGAGGGTAGGTGCCCCCACAGAGAAGGCTCTCCCCCTGGGGGTTGCCAGCCTGCACTGTCTGGCTGACGGCACCCTGAGGAGGCCCTCTCTATGAGAGCGTACCGGTCGGTGGGAGGCATGTGGTAACAGAAGGCGGTCCCAAAGATATCCCGGTCCTATGCCATGGAGCGCTTTAAAGGTGGTAACCAACACCTTGAAGTGCACTCGGAAAACCACAGGTAGCCAGTGCAGCCTGCGCAGCAGGTAGGAGGAGGAGGAGAACCACCGATAAACGGTGCCTCCCACTCACAACCCCTCCAACCGGCGCAGCAAGATACCATGGTCGATGGTATCAAAAGCCGATGAGAGATCTAACAGGACCAAGGCAGAGGAGCAACCCCTGTCCCTGGCCCTCCAGAGGTCATCCACCAACGCGACCAAAGCTGTCTCCGTGCTGTGCCCGGGTCGGAAGCCGGACTGGAACGGGTCTAGATAGACAGCTTCCTCCAGGTACTGAGGAAACTGCCACGCCACCACAATCTCTACAACCTTCGCGATAAAGCGAAGGTTGGAGACTGGACGGTAATTACCCAAAATAGCTGGGTCCAGGGAAGGCTTCTTGAGGAGGGGTCTCACCACCGCCTCTTTCAAGGCGGCGGGGAAGATCCCCTCCATCAAAGAAGCATTTATAATCCCCTGGAGCCAGCCTCGTGTCACCTCCTGTGTGGCCAGCACCAGCCAGGAGGGGCACGGGTCCAGTAAACATGTAGTGGCATGCAGCCTCCCCAGCAGCCTGTCCACGTCCTCGGGAGTCACAGAATCAAACTCATCCCAAACGGTATCAACAAGACGCGCCTCAGTCATCTCATCCGGATCATCGCAATCTTGGTCCAAGCTATCCCGGAGCTGAGCGATTTTATCGTATAGATAACCGTTAAACTCCTCGGCACGTCCCTGTAAGGGGTCATCCCGCTCCCCCTGGTGAAGGAGGGAACGGGTTACCCGAAACAGGGCGGCCGGGCGGTTATCTGCCGACGCAATGAGGGCGGAAGCGTAGGAGCGCCTCGCCACCCTCAGTGCCACTAGGTAGGTCCTTGAAAAAGACCTAACTAGTGTCTGATCAGCGTCGGAACGGCTGGACCTCCAAACGCTCTCTAGGCGTCTTCTCCGGCGTTTCATCTCTCTCAGCTCCTCAGAGAAACAAGGAGCTAATTGAGATCTGCGCCAGGTCAGAGGCCGCAAAGGCACGACACGGTCCAAAGCCCCAGCCGCGGCCTGTTCCCAGGCCACAACTAGTTCTTCAGTCGTGCCGTGGGCAAGATCCTCAGGAAACGGCCCAAGCTCCGTCTGGAACCTCTCAGGGTCCATCAGGCGCCTGGGATGGAACCAACGTATTGGTTCCGTCTCCCTGCGGTGGTGAGTAGCGGTTTGAAAGTCTAGGCGGAGGAGAAAATGATCTGACCATGACACCGGTAACGTCACTAAATCTCTTACTACCAGATCATTAAACCACTATCCAGAGATATAAATCAGGTCCAACGCGGATCCCCCCATGTGAGTAGGGCCATCAGTTATTTGAACCAGGTCCAAGGCCGTCATGGAAGCCTGGAACTCCTGAACCACTGAAGACGACAAGCCGGCCGATGGCAGGTTGAAGTCCCCCATGACCAAGAGTCTGGGGATCTCCACCGCCACCCCGGCTAGCACCTCCAGCAGCTCAGGCAGGGCTGTAGTCACGTAGCAAGGAGCCAGGTACGCGATCAACAGACCCATCTGATTCTTATGGCCCCACTTCACAAGAAGGGATTCGCAGCCGGCTATCTGAGGAACAGTGGTCTCTCTCGGCTCCAGACCCTCTTTCATAACAACCGCCACCCCTCCACCCCTACCCTGGGCCCTCGGTTGATGAAATGCTCGGAAACCTGGAGGGCACAGTTCAACTAGGGGCACACCCCCTTCTGCGCCCAACCAGGTCTCCGTAATGCCCATAAAGTCCGTGGATTCCCCCTGAATAAGGTCACAAATCAGGGGGGCTTTGTTAACCACGGACCGGGCATTACATAACATCAACCGGAGGCCCGGGCTCTGAGAATCCTGGCCTACCGGAGAACGGGAAAAGACTGGGGGGCCGGAGCACGTGATCGCTTTTAAACAGCGAGCCCGAGCTCCCAGAAAGCGATATGGCCCCTTGCTTCCACCATATCTGCCCCTCCCACTTACCGTACAGATGGAACCAACTTCCACCTCTGGAACGTACCCCTCACCCCCCTCCCTCGGACCTAATAGATAAACGCCGGGAACAGTTTCCGGGACTAGATCTGCCCTCCCCGACGGGTTCTTCCCCCCACCCGACACTACCCTCCCCCCCTTTAAAAAACCCTTATTAAAAAACCTATATACAAAACCCCACAAATTCTTCTTCCTCGCATGCCACCTCTCCGGGTCCCAAGACCCCTCGTTAAGGCCGGCCCTCGATAACCCAGAGGGCCATTCCTGCGAGGTGGGGGAACCTCGCAGTCGAAGAAGTTCGGCAGACGTATATTTCATGCAATTAAGATGTAAATGACAGCGGGGGAAAAAGGGAAATCCCCGGTCGATAGATGGTATCGCAGACAACAGGCAGAACCCGAATAGTTACAGACCACGGCAGAAGGCCGGTACGGCAACAATCTGATGGAATAAAGGATGGAAGTTGGGCTGGTGGACTCTGCCCATGGTGTCGCCCGTCAACTAAAGTCAAAGTTCCGCCTGCCCGAGCAGTCCATGTCCAAACCGGCGGTAGCCGTGCCGCTAAAGAAAATGCGGCAAACCGTCCAGCCGCTCGCGGTAATGACAAACAGTCCAGCAGTAAAACCGCAGTCCGGTCCAACTCTTTCCAGAGGGCGCCATCCCCCCCCGGCGTAGAATGGACCCCGACATCTGCCATCGAAAGGGTCGTTAGTATCAATGCTGTTAACAGAGCCGCTGAAAAGATCAGCGGCCTGCTCCCCGCCGCCGATGTCATGATGGCCGGCTGCAGCAAACCAGCCATTTCTAGTGCGCGCCACTCCGCGCCCTTCCAAAATGGCCACCGCCGTTCGTCGCAGATGATCATGGCCGCCGATGGTAATGGCCGCCAACGATGTCATTGGTGTTAATGTCAAAACCGCAGATGGTATCCTTGCCGCTAGACGCTTCCGCCGATGCAAGGCACACTGCCAAAAGCGCCGGGTAATTGACCGCTGGTAACTCAAGCGGCCGCCTGGTAGCAAACTGCGAACCGGCCTAACTCCTCTCAGCGGGCGCAACTCCGCGCCACACCCAGCCAAAATGGCCGCCGCCATCCGTCGGCCGCTCGCCCGACATTCCAACCCCGTTCCCGGCAGCCGGGGGTCTAACGAGACCCAAAGGTCTCCCTCCAGCTGTCGGGAGGATGATCTACGGATAATGGAATAGTGATTTCCAAAAAGCATTCAAGTTATTATATTTCGTAGGAAAAGAGAAGAGATAATTAGCAGGTTTAAAAAACCGAAAGTAAAAGAATCACCAATTCATCAATTTCTTATTAATATTTCAGTCTCTCAAAAATTCCCATCAACTCAGTCTTCTTTATTATGTGGATAAGTTGTGAGTAATGCTCTTTGCTATGGATGCTCTCCACTTCCATTACTTCAGCTGCTTCTTAATATCTGTCAACCTTTAGTAAAACACAGAGTTCGCAGCCTTGTAACTAGTGTTTAGCTCTCAATTTTTCAAAGTTCAAAGTTTAAAGTCTGAAATCTTAATAATCAGAAGGTATCCTGGATCGCTTTCTTCTCTTATTTTGTTCGTTAAAAAGTCCTGCCTTTTCAGGCTATCAATCGTTCCTTCTTAGCTGCTTTCTCGGGTTACGATCAATCAAACTTCACAATGAGGTGTGAGCCTTCTTTCTTGCTAATCTTCTATTACTCAAATTCTTTTGGACTGACCTCTCCTTACTCTTCACCATGAGCTGTCCTACAATCTTGCTTCCCACTTTGCTGGCTGTCAGGACTTTGGGGCCACCATTAAAAAATGCCGACCTTTCGTTTGCTGGGCTTAACGGGGTTTCTCTCCATCGCACTGGCGATCGCTTATTGCCAAACTGCTCCTTGAGTATCCTCACTCCAACACGCTTCCCTTCAGGCTTCATGTATCCTTTCAGGATTGCTCCACATCAGAAAAGAGGGGTGAAGAACAGAGCTAGCTCCTCAACCCCTCTCTTTGTCCAAATGTCACCAACCAGAAGTATCAATGTCTCTTATTACTTTGACTGGTTATGTTGTTCATGCTTAATGTCACTAAGGGCCTTGCATTCATTTCCTCTCTCATTTAATAAAATACTCAGCTTTTATATAACGTATTTCAAGGGCTTGCTGTACTTCAAATATCTTATCTCAGCCATCGGTAAGAGGCTAGAAACCAGGAGACTGTGAGTTCTAGTCAAGAAAGCCAGCTGGGTGATTTTGGGCCAGTCACCCTCTCTCAGCCCAAAGCACCTCACAGGGTTGTTGGTGTAGGGAAAATAGGAAGAGGAAGGAGTATTATGTATTTTTGTAACCATACTAAATAAAAGCAGAAAAAAAATCTTAGTAAATAAAATAACTAAATAAACTAAACTTACCTTCTGGTGCTCTGAAGAATAGATTGAACCATCTTCTTTGTGGCAGCCCTCAAATATTGGAAAGCTGCTATCATGTCACCTCTGCTCCTTCTTTTCACTAAACTAGATACACCCAATTTTTCTTTGAAGATGTTTCGCTTCCCATCCAAGAAGCTTCTTCAGCTACATTTCCTGTCAGAGCTGAAGAAGCTTCTTGGATGAGAAGCGAAATGTCTTCAAAGAAAAAACAAGAAAGTCCAGTTGCCTCCTGAAAAAGCACGTTGGGACAATCAAATTGTATGATACCAAAATAGGTGTCCCTATTAAGAAACATGACTGAAGCTCCAAACTAATTTTGCAGTCAAATATTAAGAGCAAGAAAAAAAAAAAACCTGTTAGGCAATAGAAGAAACTGGGGTTGAAGGCTGGTTGTTTTCAGGTAAAAATGGATAGGAAAACCTGTAAAAGTACAGTGTGTTATGAACTTTGGTTTTTAAACATTAAGAGCAAGGGACACAGCCTGAAATAAAAAAGGATCGTACAGGTGACTTTTCAGGCTGTATTTGGTGATTAGTATTAATTAAATATTGACATCTCACCAGTAAAGTTCACTAAATGTCCTTTTTTTTTATTATTTACATTTATATCCCGCCCTTCTCCGAAGATTCAGGGCGGCTTACATTGTATAAGGCAATAGTCTCATCCTATTTGTATATTTATATACAAAGTCAACTTATTGCCCCCCCCACAATCTGGGTCCTCATTTTACCTACCTTATAAAGGATGGAAGGCTGAGTCAACCTTGGGCCTGGTGGGACTCGAGCCTGCAGTAATTGCAAGCAGCTGTGTTTAATAACAGGCTATCTTACAGCCTGAGCCACACTCTTGAACAATAAACAAGCCAGATCTATCTTTGGCATGACCTCATCTCAATACTTGGGGGGGAAAAAAATAAGCACAGAATTTCTTTTTAATTGGATATTTTATTGGGTTAGGAGTATTTATTTCTGATGATTTTAATGTTTTATGCTGTAAGGTGCCCAGAATCCTTTCAAAATGAGATGGATGGCAAATAAATTTCATTAATAAATACTAATTAATAAATTTATGCCTTGCTAAAATAATAACATTGAACGGACCATTTAGATGTTGAAGCGTAACAAACAATCATGTTAGCTAGCTATCAATTAGCACAAAACACATTTGAGAACCCTGGCAACAGATTGTAGGCTTGCTGTGGTTGTGTCGACACAATAACTCCCCAAAGAACACCAATGCTCATTCCAAATCAGCAACTGCATTTGACTGTGTTTGAAGACCAAGAAGAACCCAGCTGTGTGAGCAAATTAGTTGGTTTACCAAATCAAAGAATCTGTTTCATCTTTACAGCTGCAACTTTTTTGGATACCTTTCACAGATTTCTTGACTCAACTTCACAGTTGGTTCCCTAACATTCTGTAACATTCTGAGAACCCCAAAGGTTCTTACAGGAAGCAAAGCAGAGTGAAATCCATAATATGGATGGATGTGCCATTCATATGATGGGATCCATATGACGGAAGGTGTACATTTAAATAACTTTGAAAAGGATGTATAGACAACCCCATGGAGGATAAGGGTCTCAATGGTTAAAGGAATGTCAAAAGCTCCATTTGGTGAGGTAGGAACCAGCAAATTGCAAGCTGGAGAGGACCATGATGCAGATTCACAGTCATCCCGGTCATGGTTTCAACAGTTCTAAGAAGGCTTCACACCCATTGTTAGATTTGTGTATCTGCCATTCTTTGTAGAAGAAGTGGGGGGGATTTGGAGTGTCACATTTAATTCTTTTCCTATGTATCTTAAAGTATCCAATTTCTTGTCTGATCCTCTTTGTATAATCTTTACCCTGATTTATAACCATTGTCTGGTGCCAGGAATCCCTGAAGAAATCTCACATTTCGGGAAAAGGGGGGGACACGAGTGGATTGAAAAATGACCCTGAGAAACTCTTTATATCTGTTTCTCAGAGCGGCTGATGCAATTCATATTGACACCTGTGGATTGGCTGGAATCCACATCAGAAGGTGGGCAGGGGGTCCTAGTTTTCTTTATCCTGAACTGCATGCCCTGAGGGACCCCAGAGCCTGATTTGAGGCTTGCTTTCCTCCCTTTCAATAAAAGATTCCTTTTGAAATGCAAAGTTCTCAAGAGTTCATACTTTCTTGGAAAGGGGGTGAAGCTGGTCCTTACACCCATTTGCAGTACTCAAGGATACAGATAAACCTCCAGGTGACCTCACTGATTCTCTAAAAGGATGCAAATGGCCAGCTGTTTGAAAAGAATATAAATCCTTCCACTCTGCACCATCCAGTCAGAGCTGAAGAAGTTTTTTGGATGAGAAGCAAAACATCTTCAAAGAAAAACCAGAAAGTACAGTTGCCTTTTAAAAACAACATGCCTTTGGGACATTGTGAAGATACATCTAAACTACTCAGGGCTATCAAACAAGATGATAGGGTCAGGGTTGATTTGATCATAAAGCTGGACCCAGGAAAAACAAGAGCTTTGTAAAGCCTTTGAATTCAGTGTGCCAACAGGGCACACCCTCTGGGTGTACATGACTCTATTCTTGTCTTCAGGGAAAAATCTGATGAAGCCAGCAGTGTGCAGTGGCAGCCAAAAGAGCCAATGCAATCCTAAATTGAATTAACAGAGGGATACAATCGAGATCAAGTGAGGTACTAATACCACAGTATAAAGCCTTAGTAGGACCACACCTAGAGTACTGCATCCAGTTTTGGTCACCACACTGTAAAAAAGATTTTGAGATTCTAGAAAAAGTGCAGAAAAGAGCAACCAGGATGATTAGGGGTCTGGACACTAAAACATATGAAGAATGGTTGCAGGAACTGGACATAGTTATCTAGTGAAGAGAAGGACCAGGAGAGACATGATAGCAGTGTTCCAATATTTGTGGGGCTGCCACATAGAGGAGGAGGTCAAGCTATTTTCTAAAGCACCTGTAGTCCAGACAAGGAATAATGGATGGAAACTGATCAAGGAAAGATTTAACCTGGAAATAAGGAGTGTTTTCGACTTTGGAAGCCATATTAGTACCAGATGCTTCCCCGCTGTGCTTGAGAAAGTGGGAGGGAGGATTTAGAGGAGTGATTGTAGTTAGATATAATATTCTTCCCTTTGGTCAAGGTCATGGTGTTTTTGCATCTAGAGGAGGTGTGGTTGCAGGGGTGGTTCTAGTTGGGACTGATGGTGATTGGGCCATGTGACAGACTGATGGGTGCAGGGGCTGGATTTGGGGTTTTGATTTACTGCGGGAAAACCAGAACTCTCAGATTCAGGTTTTCCCAGATGTGCCAGTTTACCTTTTCTAATAAATGGAACTTTGAGAAATGCCTGCCGCAGAGTTGGGGACTTTCTGGAACGCTGACAGAGTGAGAACAATCAACCAGTGGAACAGAAGTTGCCTTTGGAAGTTGTGGGAGCTTCATTACTTGAGACTTTCAAGAAGACACTGGACTGCAATTTTTCAGAAATGGTGCAGGGTCTCCTGCTTGGGCAGGGGGTTGGACTAGATGACCTATAAGGTTCCTTCCAACTCTGTTAATCTGTAAAGCTTGACAGCTCTTTGTCCAGAACTGTATAGGGTCTGTTGCTTGAGCTTGGACTAGAAGATCTTCAAAGTACCTTCCAATTCTGTTATTCTGTGCAAGTGGTGGAGAGTCTGAGAGTCTTCTGCCATCTCTGCTTGAAACATCTGGAAAAAGAGGCTGCTCTGCTGAACATTAGCATAAGGCCAGGGAGCATGAATCCCCTTTGAAGAGTGGGAGAACTAGGGCAGGGCTTGAAAGGGAGACAATGCAGTGCCAGGAAGTCAGTATTTGGATTCAGCAATATAAAAGTGTTTCAGAGCCTGTAGGAAAATGCAAGTTGCCTCATCTTTGCCCTTTTTGCTGGGATTGATTTCCACGGTTGGATTCAAAGTACTGTAAAGTCCTAGGAAACAGATGTTGGAATCAATTCAGCCCAAGCTTATCTCAGATACGCCATCCGATGTGCAGACTTAATTATGCAGACGTAATTATTTTTCTGATGTTCGGAAAGAGAATGAGTCAAACAAGAGCTTTCATTACAGTGAATGCTGCTGTCTTTCTAATACATTTTGCATGTCAACAAGTGGCATCAGCTAAATGCAGGTTCAAAATAAACTTAAAATGACCTCATTAGGTGCATGACACATTTCTTTAGAGTCCCTTCCCTTTTTCCTTCTCTTCTTCTTTCCTCTCCCTCCCCTCTCCTCCCCTCCCCTTCCCTTCCCTTCCCTTCCTTTTCTTTCTCAGTTTCATTTGTTAAACTGCTGTTGATATACTGCAGACGTCACTAACTCATATTTCTTAAATGAGTTCTTCCAGAATCATCCCTGAATACTCAAAGGAAGAGGAATGTGGAGATATGATCACATGCCATACAATCCACACAGTGGAGCTATTGTTGGTAGCTAACTATTTTAGTGTACATTTGTTCAAAACAATTTAGCTGAAAAGGTTTTTTGAAAAATTGCAAGGTCATTCATGATATTTTCATAAAGCCTAGGGTTGATTTTTATTCCAGGAAGACCTCTGAGCAATTGGGGGGGATCAGTTGAAATTTAACAGTTGAATTTAACATACAGCCGAACCAGTTGAATTTCTGCAACAGTCAAACTATCCTAGAATTGCACTAGAACAGGGGTCTCCAACCTTGGCAACTTTAAGACTTGTGGACTTCAACTCCCAGAATTCCTCAGCCAACTTTGCTGTTGAGTTGAAGTCCACAAGTCTTAAAGTTGCCAAGGTTGGAGACCCGTGCACTAGAACATAGTGGTAATCCAAAATGAGGAGGTCCAGTCAATTTCCTGACCACACATTGCAAAACCCCCATGCTAGTAGCTTAAAAGTCAAATGGCCCCTTACCTCACAACCCAAAGATCTGTTTTGTAGTTCCAGACAACATAAAACTGGCATTTATTGAAATGCTTTTGGGTGACTTGATGTAACCATTAGTTTCCAGGGTAACTGCTGAGACCCCAGGTTTGATGTTTCTGAAACCTTGTTATGTCACACTATAGGCAAGAGTAGATGTCTGGGTTCTACCAATCCCAAGCTCATACAAATTGGTCAGTTTCTGCCTCAAACAGTATGTATATGTGCTGGTGTATTTACACACCTCTGGCCCTAATGCTTCATATCCAGGCCTGAATTAACTGCTTTTGCTCAGAAGAAATCCCTCGGCTGATTACCATATAAATTACAGGAAGATGGGGGGTGGGGTGTAATGCAATGTATTTTTCTGACATACATTCAGGCACAATCCACTCAGGAATTCATTCGATGGGTATAGCCTGCTGGCTGATATTGAGCTTTTGTTTTTAAGGGGTATGTCATCTTTGAGAGAAAATAAAGCTGAGCCAAGTCAATTCTTGGTCCTTTGTAACCTCAGCTTTTGCTCAGATCCCTTGAAATGCTTGCCATGGAGCACACATTCCTCATGAAAAGGCCTTTTCTTCCCTCAGAAACTCTGCTGCTTCTGTCTTCACTGTTTCCAAGGAAGAATATGGTGGAAGCTTTCTGGCCCTCAACTATCCTATTCTGAGGAATGGTTCCACCTCAAGGTAGAACTTTCCATCTGGGAAGGAAAGTTTGGAATTGTCTATTCTGAAACCCAGAAGTATTCTGCAATCGGAGGGATATTTTTTGTTATTATAACATTTCATGCACTTCTGAAGTGTGGAGTCTTAGTAATACCGGGTACTAGAAATGTAAAAACTCACAAAACCAGGAATATCCTTCCATCAAACAAAATTACTCTGGATATTAAAAGGAGCTCTTTTTGGATATAGAAATCCCTTCTGGAACAAATCTATAATGACCTCCACTGGGGCCTCTTGGAACATGAGCAAATGCCATTTCCAATTGCCACAACTCCTACGAGACAGACACATTTAAAATTCTGGAATGTTCTTAATGGTGTTTTCTCTGCTCATTTAACAGGATGAAAGCAGACAGAGAGGTTTAAGAGCTGTGTGTTTTGCCTTTGCTTCAGACTTAATATATTCTCATCCACCAAGGAAAAGAGTCTATTTTCTATTAGGTTAACAAACCATGATGGATGGGATTGGAAGCTGGTGGCACTTCATTTCATCCCCTGTTTGATTTTGTTCGCCTGCTGAGCTTCTCAGAATTGTTTGTGAACTGATGGCTGTAGACTGTAGTGAAGTCTGCCAATATTTTTCATGCACCGAGGTCCTCTTAGAAACAGGATATGCAAACATGGTTCTTTTCTCTTTTTTTGGTGAAAATGAATGTAATATAATAAATACAGGCTTCATAATCACATGGTACCCTAAAACAGACCTCTGTAATCTTACAATCCCAATCAGATCCTAAAAACTTTCAGTGGGATGCTGAGGAAAGGTGCAGTTAAGTGAAGATCTATTCACAGCTTCCTAATTAGATTTCCACATTTTTGAACCATCAAATCCCTCATGACCTAGACCAATGATCAAGCATCTGGAGAACACAAGATTGTAAAAGGGCATTTTAATAAACATTTCCGTAGTTGCTAGCCTTGATAATGCTAAGGATGAAAGAACAGAACCTCCATGAAAGAGTAGAAATCATTCTGTAGGATTTTCTTTAAATAAGAAGCAGAAAACATGAATGAGAGAAGGAAGTTGGGTTGCTGATTTGTCTTCAGTTCCTCTCTTAAATGAGTAAATTTGCTGAAGTCTTATACATGCCTACATAGAAGCAAGTTCCATCAAGCTCAGTAGACTTTTACTTTTAAGTAAATTTAAATTTATGTAAATATAATATAATGTAAATACCTTCAATAATTCAGTCAAAGAGTCTGGGATTGCAATATCTGATCTTTATTTGCCCCAACATCTTAGAATGGGGTAGGAAATGAAAAATGGCTGCACATTTTGGGTTTTGCTAATCTAAAGAAAAGAAGAATTAGGGGTGACTTGATAGCAATATTTCAGTATTTGAAATATTGCCACAAAAAAGAAAGGGTCAAATTATTCTCCAAAGCACCAGATAGCAGGACAAGAAACAATGATCGGAAACTGATCAAAGAGAAAAGCAACCTGAAAGGACAATTAACCATTGGAACAACTTGCCTCCAGAAATAGTGGGCACTCCATCACTGGAGATTTTTAAGAAGAGACTGGACAGTCGCTTGTCTGAGATTGTATAGGTTCTCCTGCTTGAGCAGGGGGCGGAACTAGAAAACCCCCAGGGTCCTGTTCTATTCTATTCTATTCTATTCTATTCTATTCTATTCTATTCTATTCTATTCTATTCTATTCTATTATTCTATTTTTTGGTTAATATAATGTTCAGGAGCTATTAATTATTGTGGATTTACTTCTGTAAGACTTCCATATCTTGACTGCAAACAATACAGAAGATCATTAGTTGGCAGCAAAAAGCTCAGGCTTCAAGGTCTCACTGTTACCATCTAGTGACTGTACAACATTTTGCAGGCTAAATATGACAATTGTATGCCTTTTGTCAGCTGTCAATAAAAAGGATACCCTATCACTATGTTTGTCACACCATATCAAAATCATTTTCAGTATGAGATTCTTCCCTTATGTATTTATATTTGTAAATGTTGTTTATGCCCAAGAATACACTAGGTAATTATTCAATCAAAATCTCCTTGTAAAAGAACATGTCAGTGAGTTATCCAAGTGCTTTATAAATTCAGACAAACTTGATGACTACATTATAGGTTGGGCCTAATCTTCAGCCCTTTCTTGGTGCGCTTGCCCTGGATAGCTTCTTTTTAAATCACTGATCTCTATTTATCAATACAATGAAGCCTTACCAGAAGATTTTTCTTGTAAAGTCAGCCTTGACATTAACAGATAGGATTTTGCCACTAACCTAGCAAGAAGATTACAGGGCTTGGATGTCATGGGAAGAAAAGGATTATAGTAATCTTTTTCTTGTTCTACAGAGCCTTCTGTAGAAGGAGGCGGAAGATCACACCCTGCTGCTGCAGGAACATGAACATGATGGGGAAAATTTTGAGTAATGACTTGGCATGCTTTAGAAGATTGTTTGGCTTCCCCTTTCACTGGGAATTGCCTGTTTTGGAGGATGGAGAATGAGAATGATTCTTAAGTAAATGATAGAAAGCTATTTCTCAAAAGAACTTTAAGGGAAGTGTTCCAGAAGTATATAAGAAACATTCCACAGAGACTTGTTTGGTGGGGTATTTTGTGTTTTAAAAAAAATCCCAAAATTTAAAGCATGCACTGGTGTGGTTTTTGTTTTTTGGAGTCATAAAAAACAAACCAGAATAATACAGCCAAGCCAGCTGAGAGCAATAGCAATAGCACTTACACTTATATACAGCTTTACAGCGCTTTACAACCCTTTACAAGCAGTTTACAGACTCAGAATATGGCCCCCAACAATCTGGATTCTCATTTTAATGTTCTTGGAAGGATGGAAGGTTGAGTCAACCTTGAGCCTGGTGGGATTTGAATTGCCAAATTGCAGGCAGCCTGCAGTCAGGAGAAGTAGCCTGAGGTACTGCACTCTAACCACTGCACCACTGAGACTCCTTGATTGAATAGAATAGAATAGAATTTTATTGGCCAGGTGTGATTGGACACACAAGGAATTTGTCTTGGTGCATATGCTCTCAGTGTACATAAAAGAAAAGATACGTTCATCAAGGTACAACATTTACAACACAATTGATGATCAATATATCAATATAAATCATAAGGATTGCCAGCAACAAGTTATAGTCATACAGTCATAAGTGGAAAGAGATTGGTGATGGGAACTATGAAACGATTAATAGTAGTGCAGGTTCAGTAAATAGTCTGACAGTGTTGAGGGAATTATTTGTTTAGCAGAGTGATGGCCTTCGGGAAAAAACTGTTCTTGTGTCTAGTTGTTCTGGTGTGCAGTGCTCTATAGCGTCGTTTTGAGGGTAGGAGTTGAAACAGTTTATGTCCAGGATGCGAGGGATCTGCAAATATTTTCACGGCCCTCTTCTTGATTCGTGCAGTATACAGGTCCTCAATGGAAGGCAGGTTGGTAGCAATTATTTTTTCTGCAGTTCTAATTATCCTCTGAAGTCTGTGTTTTTCTTGTTGGGTTGCAGAACCGAACCAGACAGTTATAGAGGTGCAAATGACAGACTCAATAATTCCTCTGTAGAATTGGATCAGCAGCTCCTTGGGCAGTTTGAGCTTACTGAGTTGGCGCAGAAAGAACATTCTTTGTTGTCCTTTTTAATGATGTTTTGATGTTAGCTGTCCATTTGAGATCTTGCGATATGATAGAACCCAGAAATTTGAAGGTTTCTACTGTTGATACTGTGTTGTCAAGTATTGTGAGAGGTGGAAGTATGGAAGGGTTTTTCCTAAAGTCTACCACCATTTCTACGGTTTTGAGTGTGTTCAGTTCCAGATTGTTTTGGTTGCACCACAAGACTAGTCGTTCGACCTCTCGTCTATATGCGGATTCGTCATTGTCTCGAATGAGACCAATCACTGTTGTGTCATCTGCGAACTTCAGTAGCTTAACAAATGGATCATTGGAGATGCAGTCATTGGTATACAGAGAGAAGAGAAGTGGGGAGAGCACACAGCCTTGGGGGGGCCCTGTGCTAATTGTACAGGTATTTGATGTGATCTTGCTTAGCTTCACCTGCTGCTTCCTGTTTGTTAGGAAGCTTGTGATCCACTTACAAGTCTGTTCCGGTACCTGTAGCTGGTTTAGCTTAGTTAGAAGAATGTCTGGAATGATGGTATTGAATGCTGAACTAAAGTCTACAAAAGGAACCTTGCATAGGTCTTTGGAGACTCAAGATGTTGTAGGATGTAGTGCAGAGCCATATTAACAGCATCATCTGTTGATCTATTTGCTCGGTATGCAAATTGCAAGGGTCTAAGAGCGGATTCGTGATGGTTTTCAGGTAGGAAAGCACTAGCCTTTCAAAGGTTTTCATGACTACAGATGTTAGAGCAACTGGTCTGTAGTCATTCAGTTCCTTGATGGTGGGCTTCTTGGCACTGGGATGATGGTAGAGCGTTTGAAGCAAGAAGGAACATAGCACATCTCTAGTGATTTATTGAAAATATGGGTGAAGATGGGGGCCAATTGGTCAGCACAGACTTTTAAGCAAGAAGGAGTTATCTTGTCTGGGCCTGGAGCTTTTCCTGGCTTTTGTCTGTGAAATAGGTCCTGCACTTCCTTTTCTGTGATCACTAGGGGTTGTGAACCCAATGAAATGGGGTCAGTTGTAGGAGGCTTGGCTGTTGTTGGTGTGTCTGAGATGCGGGTTGTGGAGATAGGTGGCTGTAGTTTCCTTTCAAACCTGCAGTAAAACTCATTCAGGTCATCTGCCAGTTGTTGATTACCTTCAGCCTGGGAAGGAGGTTTGCCATAGCGGTGATATTATTAAGAGTTTCTCACATGTTTGCTGGTTCATTTGCTGAAAATTGATTCTTTAGCTTTTCAGAATAGCTTCTTTTTGCTGCTCTTATCTCCCTTGTTAGTGCATTTCTGGCCTGATTGTACAGCATTTTATCACCTTTTCTGTAGGCTTCCTCTTTGGAATGTCGTAGCTGCTTAAGTTTAGGTGTAAACCAAGGTTTGTTATTACTGTGTATTCGCAAGTTCCTTGTAGGTACACATAGGTCTTCACAGAAGTTGACATATGATGTTACAGTATCTGTGAGTTCATCCAGGTCTGCAGAGGTATCTTTAAAAATATTCCAATCAGTGCAGTCAAAACATGCCTGTAGCTTTAATTCTGATTCCTCCGTCCAGGTTTTCACTGATTTAATTATTGGTTTTATGGCTTTAAGTCTTTGCCTGTAAGCAGGTACAAGGTGAATCATGCAATGATCAGAGTGTCCTACAGCTGCACGTGGTAAAGACCGATAGGCATCTTTTAGTGTTGTGTAGCAGTGGTCTAGAGTATTCTTGCCTCTGGTGGGACAATTGACATGCTGAAAGTATTTTGGTAGTTCTTTCCTTAAGTTTGCCTTGTTTAGATCTCCCAAAACAATGGCCAGTGAATCAGGGTGTTTGGCTTCAGCCTCCATGATTTGGTCAGCTAGAGTTCGTAATGCCTCGTTTACACAGGCTTGTGGTGGGACATAAACAGCAATTAGAAGAAATGAGGAAAATTCACGAGGCGAATAGTAAGGTTTGCAGTTGATAATTAGAGTCTCTAAATTGTTGTCACAGAATTTGTAAATTATGTTAAAATCTTGACACCAGGATGAATTAATATATAGGCATAAGCCTCCTCCTTTCTTTTTACCAGATGTTTCTGGAATCCTGTCTGATCGTTCAATTTGAAATCCTGGAATGTTCAGGCTGCTATTTTCAATTGATTCATTTAACCAGGTTTCAGAGAAGCATAGGACTGCTGAATTGCGAAAATCAGAATAGTATTTGTTTAAGAGGAGTATTTCATCCATCTTATTTGCAAGTGAGCGTATATTTGTTAGGAAAATTGAAGGCAGAGGAGTTTTAGTGCGAGTTCTTAGCTTCATTAAGATCCCAGATCGTTTACCTCGTTTCCTTCGTTTCCGTCGTTTGGTTTTTTTAGTAATCCATGGCTCCGTGGGAATTGCCTCCTCCTGTGTTAGAATCTCCTCCGTGTTTGTAAAGACAGGCGGGGGTGAGATTAAAGAAAGCTGCTCCTTAAAGAAATGTTCCTTAATTTTTTGCAGATGGTCTCGTGAGTAGGAAATCTGTAGTGAGTCACAGAGAACAATTAGAAATAAAAAAACAATTAGAGAGCATTTCACCGAGGCAGCCTTCATCGGCGCCATCTTAGGTTGGCAACAATTAGGATGTTGCATTTCTAGAATGGTCCAATTTCTGCCTTTTAATGGAGAGAGAAGGAATGATACCTTTCAAGAATCACAGCCTTCTGAAATTTCCTTTCTAGGCTAGCTTTCAGGACTGGAGGGAAGCTTGGTCCTCAAATACATGACAGAAGAGGGATAACTTATGGAAAGAACACCATCTGTCTGTTGAGATTCTTCAGAACTGGCTATGGGAACAGAGGGAAGGGAAGGAAAAGGAGAGGAGAGGAGAGGAGAGGAGAGGAAAGGAAAGGAAAGGAAAGGAAAGGAAAGGAAAGGAAAGGAAAGGAAAGGAAAGGAAAGGAAAGGAAAGGAAAGGAAAGGAAAGGAAAGGAAGACAATATGTAAGAAGAGGCTTACATTTAAATCTGGAAAATGTAAAACATTCCAGTTCTCTGCTCTATCGATTGGATATTGGACTTTGTGACTTGGGCCACAGAAATATAGCACTAGGGACAATGTAACGAAGTATTTTCTTCATTATTTGACATATTAATCAGTATTTCATTCCAGACAACACTCCCTTATGTGTTTTTAATTTTATTTTCCTTGAAATATTATACAACAAAATAAGAACTCTGGGATCTAAAAGCCTTTGATACTTAGATAATATGTGTTTACAGCCTTTATTTATGTAGCTTCCCCTCACTAAGTAGTCAAGAGAAAAGTTCAATTTATTCTATTGCAGAAGTAAAATCTTGAGTATAGACTACCCACCAGCTTCCAAAGTTGATAGCATGTGTTGAATTTATCATGCCAAATTGCTAACAAATCCATCTAATCCATTTGAATTTAAAATAAAGACTTTGTGCTGAAAAAGCAGTCAAATACTTATACAATTCTTCTCTTCCCTAAGTTAAGAATTTAGTATAATACACTAGGACAGGGGTGTCAAACTCATGGGCCGGATTCGACCCATGGGGTGCTTAGATCTGGCCTGTGGGGCTACCATAGAAACAGTGAAGGACCAGCCCGTGGTGCCTCTGCCAGTGAAAATGGGGGGCTGTGTATGCTCCCCCAGCTCCATTTTCACTGGTAGAGTGCTAGCAAAAAAACTAAAAGCAAAACAAAAGAAAAGAAGAATTTTTTCCCTTTTACATTTGAGCATTTGAGCAAGAAGGGACAGGAAACAAGAAAGAGAAAGGGGAAAGGTAAAGAAAAAGAAGGGAACGTGGGAAGAGAGCAAGAAAGGAAAAAGAAGGAAAGAGAGGAAGGAAGAAGAAAGGAGAATCAAGAGGGAAGGAAAAAGAAGGAAAGAGAGGAAGGAAGGAAGGAAAGAAGGAAGGAAGGAAGGAAGGAAGGAAGGAAGGAAGGAAGGAAGGAAGGAAGTCTTGCATAAAAGAAAAATAAGACATATTGGCAAAATGCACTTTTTAAAAGTACATCTATGAAAAATTAACAAGAAACTTTGGAAAAAGTATTGACAGGCAAGGTTTATCCTTACCTTTTGATTGAGGTATGTGCATTAAGCATTGTGCACTATTTGCAAGAAAACATTTCAAATGAAAATAGAGGTGTTTACATCAGGTTTTAAATGAGTATTTAATTCTCATCTATTTGGTTGTATGGATGTTTGGTTGTATGGATGTTGTATGGATGTATGGTTGTATCATCTATTTGGTTGTATGGATGAAGCCGTCTATCTAGACCCGTTCCAGTCCGGCTTCCGGTCCGGGTACAGCACGGAGACAGCTTTGGTCGCGTTGGTCGCGACCACTGGAGGGCCAGGGATAGGGGTTGTTCCTCTGCCCTGGTCCTGTTGGATCTTTCATCGGCTTTTGATACCATCGACCATGGTATCCTGCTGCGCCGGTTGGAGGGGTTGGGAGTGGGAGGCACCGTTTATCGGTGGTTCTCCTCCTATCTCTCTGACCGGTCGCAGATGGTGTTGACAGGGGGGCAGAGATCACCGCGAGGCGCCTTACTTGTGGGGTCGATTCTCTCGCCTCTCCTGTTCAACATCTACATGAAGCCGTTGTGCGAGGTCATCAGTGGCTTCGGGGTGAGTTATCAGCTGTACGCTGATGACACTCAGCTGTACTTTTCCACCCCGGGCCATCCCAATGAAGCTGTCGAACTGCTGTCTCGTTGCCTGGAGGCCGTACGGGTCTGGATGGGGAGAAACAGACTCAGACTCAATCCATCCAAGACGGAGTGGCTGTGGATGCCGGCACCCCGGTACAGTCAGCTGCAACCGCAGCTGTCTGTTGGGGGCGAGTCACTGGCCCCAACAGAGAGGGTACGCAACTTAGGCGTTCTCCTGGATGGACGGCTGTCGTTTACAGATCATTTGGCGGCCGTCTCCAGGAGAGCCTTTTACCAGGTTCGCCTGGTCCGTCAGTTGCGTCCCTTTCTGGACCGGGATGCCTTATGCACGGTCACTCATGCTCTCGTCACTTCCCGTCTGGATTATTGCAATGCTCTCTACATGGGGCTACCCCTGAAGTGCACCCGGGGACTCCAGTTAGTCCAGAATGCAGCTGCGCGGGTGATTGAGGGAGCTCCTCGTTGCTCCCGGGTAACACCGCTCCTGCGCAGTCTGCACTGGCTACCTGTGGTCTTTCGGGTGTGCTTCAAGGTTTTGGTTACCACCTTTAAAGCACTCCATGGCTTAGGGCCCGGGTACTTACGGGACCGCCTGCTGTTACCGTATGCCTCCCATCGACCCGTACGCTCTCACAGAGAGGGTCTCCTCAGGGTGCCGTCCGCCAAGCAATGCCGGCTGGCGGCCCCCAGGGGTAGGGCCTTCTCTGTTGGAGCACCTACTCTCTGGAACGACCTTCCCCCTGGTTTGCGTTTAATATCTGACCTTCGGACCTTCCGCCGGGAATTAAAAACTCATTTATTTGTTCAAGCGGGACTGGACTGATTTTTAAATTTTTAAATTTTAAATTTTAAATTTTTTAATCTTCTGTAATTTTATATGGGGTATTTTAAGTTGGTCAATCTGACGGTTTTAATTCGGCCACTATTGAATAGGTATTTTAAATTGATATTTTAACTTTGTATATTTATTGTTCTTATCTTGGCTGTACACCGCCCTGAGTCCTTCGGGAGAAGGGCGGTATAAAAATTTAAATAAATAAATAAATAAATAAATAAATAAGTGACCAGATTGATATATCTGTCACATATAGTTGAATACTATTCCCTTTTCTTGCAGTCATTAAAAACTGTTTCCCCATAACTGAATCTTTTTGTCTTGTAAGTTTTTCATATGTTGACAGGTTGTGTGAAGAGATTAGGGTTACCACTTCTGGCTAATTAATGTGGCCAGGCCAGGGGTGAAATCCAGCAGGTTCTGACAGGTTCTGGAGAACTGGTAGCAGAAATTTTGAGTAGTTCAGAGTACTGGCAAATACCACCTCTGGCTGGCCCCAGAGTGGGGTGGGAATGGGGATTTTGCAATATCTTTCCCCAGGAGTGGGGTGGGAATGGAGATTTTGCAGTATCCTTCCCCTGCCACTCCCACCAAGCCACACCATCAGTGGTGGGTTTCAAAAATTTTTACTACCAGTTCTGTGGGCGTAGCTTGGTGGGCATGACATGGCTTGGTGGGTGTGGCTTGGTGGGCAGGGAAAGGATACTGTAAAAAGTCCATTCCCACCCCACTCCAGGGGAAGGATACTGAAAAATCCCCATTTCCTCCCGATCAGCTGGGATTCAGGAGGCAGAGAATAGATGGGAGCGGGGCCAGTCAGAATTTTTACTACCGGTTCTCCAAACTTTCTTTCTTTCTTTCTTTCTTTCTTTCTTTCTTTCTTTCTTTCTTTCTTTCTTTCTTTCTTTCTTTCTTTCTTTCTTTTGTCACAACAATATATATAAGCATCACACAAAAAGATTATATAGTATATAAACATATATATGAGGAAATATTAGGAGGTATATGCATATATATATATATATATATATATATATATATATATATATATATATATATATATATATATATATATATATGTATATATATATATATATATATATATATATATATATATATATATATATATATATATATATATATATATATATGTATGTATATATGAAGAAGAAGAAAAAAACAATAGGACAGAAACGGTAGGCACGTTTGTGCTCTTATGCACGCCCCTTATGGTCCTCTTAGGAATAGGGTGAGGTCAATAGTAGAAAGTTTTTGGTTAAAGCTTTTGGGATTATGGGAAGAGACCACAGAGTCAGGTAAAGTATTCCAAGCACTGATGATTCTGTTACAGAAGTCATATTTTCTGCAATCTAGATTAAAGCGGTTGACATTAAGTTTAAATCTATTGGTTGCTCTAGTATTATTGCAATTAAAGCTGAAGTAGTCTTTAACAGGAAGGACATTACAATAGATGATTCTATGAGTTAAACTTAGGTCTTGTAGAAGGCGACGGAGTTCTAAGTTTTCTAAGCCTAGGATTTCAAGTCTGGTGGGTTAAGGTATTTTGTTGTTTTCAGAGGAGTGAAGAACTCTTCTTGTAAAATATTTCTGGACACGTTCAATTGTATTGATGTCAGAAATGTGGTGAGGGTTCCAGACAGGCGAGCTGTATTCTAGAATTGGCCTAGCAAATGTTTTATATGCTCTAGTTAGTAGTATAGTGTTTTTGGAAAAGAAGCTATGCAACTCCTCAAAATTTCTGCTACTAGTTCTCCAGAAGTGGTCAGAACCTGCTGAAACCCACCTCTGCACACCATGCCCACCAAGCCATGCCCACAGAACCGATGGTAAAACAATTTGGATTTCACCACCTGGCCAGGCCAAGATGGGGCCATAGTTAAGGGTCTGGATTGAGTCCTTATTGGATATATACAATTCGCTTGGCCTAAAAGAGACATTAACAAGCTTTTATTGGTGAAACTTCCCTTTGAACTGAAAAATCTGTGCAATTACGGAACATTATATGTTCCATTTATGAGACAGGTAACTGAGAAGATGGTGGCCTCTCAAATATATATGAATTTAAATGACATTAACTTTCCAGATCCACTTCTGGAATTTTGTCTGTATAAGATATGGCACTAATTGTTTTGGATACCTTTACAGAGGAGGTATGCCAAAAAGTCTTCTGGATCTTTAAATACCTTTGGATATATTTCTGAACTCTCCAGTTTCCTTCTCTACCATCTTCTTCTGGGAACTGTTGTATTTAGTCATGCTATAAAGTATTTGCTTCTCTTCGCAAATGCTACCTTCTGTTGTCCACTTGTTTCAACCACTGCGTTACTATACCTTTCAACATACCCCAGCTGATTTTCCTCAAAGCTCAAATGTTTTGAAGTCTCTGGTTAGTATATATAACATTTCCCAGGTGGGGATTCATTCTTCATTCTTCAAAGGCCCTGTTGAAGACACTGAGAGAGAGAAAAGGAGGAACTGCCCTTAGGACAGGAGTGCAGGTCACAAACTTCAACTTATAATTTAAGACATCAAAGAGACAGTCTTATCGTGCTGTAATTATTTATTGATTTTATACACCATTGCCTCTATTGCACGGCCCAATGTGATAGTCAGCAAATGTGAAAACTCTCCAATGTTATCTATTTCTTACCAAAAGATGCCAATTACACATTTAGTAACAGTGGCATTGTAAATTGTTATAAATGAAGATGAAAGGAAAACGAAGACATGGAGAATAATCAATAACCCCCAGGGGTTTTATTCTAATTCCCTCTGCCTCTTGAAGTGAAAGCCACCTACCCAATCTTTTCTGTGAAGCATTGATCTTACTTCAGTTCTCCTTACCAACTCTGGCTTAACTACAAATTCCATCACATTTTGATCACTCCTTTTTTTAAAGAGAAGTTGATTGCTATATGCCTTGGGAGGAAAGGCAGTACTCACAAAATGGAGGCACTGCAAAATGTTCGTGGTCATCAGGCATGAAGCATGTAGGGCAGCAAGCTTCTTCCAGTGAATCCTGTCTGCTACACCAAAATGGTGGGCATGACATAATGACTGAAGACCTCTCTCTTTTGGACCTGTGTGTGATTATCTGGCTTAAATAATGGCATTGTTTAACATGCTTCTAAATTAGGGCTCCTTGGTGTTTGTGAGTTTGGTTGTTTTCTTGCAGACTTTTTATCACCCAAATCCAGACTGATGATGTTACCTAGTTCAGGTAATGAAAAGTCTGCAAGAAAACATCCAAGGTCAGCGAGAAGAACAGCATAACAGAGTTGGAAGAGACCTTAGATGTCTTCTAGTCCAACCCCCTGCTCAAGCAGGAAATCCTTTACTATTTCAAATTGTTGTCAAATCTATTCTTAAAAATCTCCAGCACTGGAGCATCCACAACTTCTAGAGCACTTAAAGGTAAAGGTAAAGGTTCCCGTCGCACATACGTGCTAGTTGTTGCCGATTCTAGGGGGCAGTGCTCGTTTCCATTTCAAAGCCGAAGAGCCAGCGCTGTCCAAAGACGTCTCCGTGGTCATGTGGCCAGCATGACTCAACGCCAAAGGCGCACGGAATGCTGTTACCTTCCCACCAAAGGTGGTCCCTATTTTTTCTACTTGCATTTTTATGTGCTTTCGAAACTGCTAGGTTGGCAGAAGCTGGGATGGGTAACGGGAGTTCACCCCGTTACATGGCAGCACTAGGGATTCGAACCGCTGAACTGCCGACCTTTCAATCAACAAGCTCAGCTGTCTTAGCCCCTGAGCCACCGCATCCCTCTAGAGCACTTAGGACCCCCTCATTTCAACTCTGAGCTACAAATATTCTCCTTTATCAGTACTTCTACATTGCTGATTGAGATCTTCTATCTCAGTGGTTCTCAACCTGTGGGTCGCGACCCCATTGGGGGTCGAATGATGATTTGCCAGGGGTCGCCTAAGACCATCAGAAATATGGGAAGTATACTTGCGAGTCGAAGAATCGCGCTCCAATGGTTGACTCCACAAGCCAGCTGCAGGCTCTTCAAATCGCTAGCCGAATTCGGCTTCAGGCGCGATGAATTAAAAAAAGACAGAAATCTTTGCTCTGATGTCTCCCTCTCAAGCCAATCACTCCCAATCACTAGCCTAATCTGGCTTCAGGCGTGATAAACTTAATAGGGGAGGAGTCCCACTTTAATGCCTCCATCCTCAACGCAATCGCAAGCAGTTCAGATCGCTAGCCAATATGGCTTCAGGCGCGATAAATTAAAAACAAAAATAATTTTACGGTTGGGGTCGCCACATCGTGGGGAATTGTATTAAAGGGGTCACCACATAGTGGGGAATTGTATTAAAGGGGTCGCCACATCGTGGGGAATTGTATTAAAGGGGTCGCAGCACTATAAAGGTTGAGAACCACTGTTCTATCTCATGCCACCAAACAGACGATCCTCCTAGAACAGGGGCCAGATCCAACCCAAAGATCTGACCCATGGGCCCTGCCTGGAAAAAGTGAAGGACCAGCCTGCAGTGCTTCTGCCAGTGAAAATGGAGCTTGTGAGGGCTGCATGAGGTCCTCTTGAGCTCCATTTTCACTGGCAGATGGTTGCAGGAGGCCATGGCAGCCGAAAAGGGAGCTCAGAGACCCATTTTTATTGGCAGAGTGTTCAGACCACCACGGGCTCCCCCAACATGAGTGGCGTTGAACTGGCCACACCCACTCCAGCCCCCTGAAGTCAACACAACCCTAATGTGACCCTCAATGAAATCGAGTTTGACACCCCTGTAGAAAGTTATTGTTGAGAAATTGGTCTGAAAATGTGCAAGGTTTTGAATTATATTTTTCTCAGAGCTATCAAAGGCCAAAACAACAAGTCCATGGCATGTAACATAATTTCATAATGCGTTGCTATAATTCCTGAAAACCATTTTTTAATTAGCTGGATCCAACCTTTGGTTTAGATACACTTTTCAAATTAAGCCTCCAAAACAGTGAGGATACATGGGGTACTTAAAGTTCCATATCATAATCAACCTGCTGCTTGCTTGAAAGAAATGGGATTATATAAAGAGGCCAGGTGAGTCTGAATTCCTTCTTACATTGTGGACTTATTGAGCGAAGATTGGTTTTGATAATTTCTTGATGCTTTTGCAGAAAGCTTCTATACCCCAGTGTGCCTCAAAATATTTCTGTGTTGTATTCTTTACAACCATCCAGAGTAGGCATCCGGATTTTCTACTCTGTCCCTGGTGAACTATAGCACATTAACTTAAAAAAAGAAATACAGTTCCATCAAAGTCTTCCTTAAAGCTACTGAACTTAAAACACTAATGTTTCTGATAAGGTTGTTAAGCCCTGCAACATAAAATGCAGGATGGAGAGCCTTACACCAACAGACCTAATGAAGGAAGAAGAAAATGAACAGAAATATACTTTTATGGAAGCTGCATACTGAAATACTGAAATAAAGAGAATAGCCTTGCTAAATCATTTCTATTTTTATAGCACTATTACCAGTTGCATCTTTGTGTTGGTAGAAGGAAATAGTTATTCGTTTCTTTTCTTTTAAAGTATGGGAAAATAAAGACAGAGATATAAGCACCTATGCACACATCTACTTTACCTCTAATTGTTATTGATTAATCTGTATCCACTGGAGAATCAAAATATCACAGTGCCCTCATCTGAATTGAGTCTGACTTTTTAAAAAAAATTAATTGAATCTGATATCAACTGGGAGACAGACTCTGCAGCAAATGGGAGATCGAATAGATTCCTAACCAATTTAGCTGAGAATTTTGTCATCCAAAAGGTAGAGGACGGAACTAGAGGAAAAGCTATATTGGACCTAACTCTTACTGATAGAGAAGAAGTGATAGAGGGAGTTGAAGTTGCCAAGACCTTGGGCAAGAGTGACCACGTCATATTGGAATTCAGTATTATGCAAACACAAGCAATAGAATATAATCCAACCAGTGTCGAACTTTAAAAGAGCTGATTTTAACAAACTCAGAAAGAGCCTAAGTAAAATTCCATTGATGAGAATCCTAAAGGGGAAAACAACTCAAGAAGTATGGGAAACTCTGAAAAATGGGATCATAAAAGCCTATTCCAATACCACTGAAAAAGAAAAACAAGAAATCCAAGAAGAAATTAGCATGGTTGCACAAACCATCGTTTGGTCACTAGCCACAGTCATCCCTGTCTTCAAAAAAGGAGACCACAGCCTAGTTGAAAATTACAGACCAATCTCTTTATGCTGCATCACCTGCAAAGTAATGGAATCAATCATCAACCAATCCATTACCCTCCACCTAGAAACAAACAACCTACTCTCTAATAAACAATTTGGTTTCAGAAAAAAATTATCCTGTAATTTACAACTTCTTCACTGCAAAAACATATGGACTACAAATCTTGATCAGGGCAAAGCAATAGATGCAATTTACATAGACTTCTGTAAAGTTTTTGACTCTGTGGTACATGACAAACTTCTCCTAAAACTAAAATCCTACGGCATCTCCGGACCCCTCCACAATTGGATAACAGCGTTCCTGTCAAACAGACAACAAGTGGTCAAAATAGGCAGTGCCCTATCAAATCCTGTTCCTGTCAATAGTGGCGTTCCCCAAGACACTCTTCATATTATACATTAATGATCTCTGTGACCATATTATAAGCAATTGTGTTCTCTTCGCTGACAATGTTAAACTATTTAACACTACCAACAATGTGGCTACCCTTCAAAAAGACCTTGACTTTGTGTCAGAATGGTCAAAAACTTGGCAACTCCAAATCTCAACCAGCAAATGCTCTGTCTTACACATTGGAAAAAAGAATCTGAACACTAAATACAAGCTCGATGGACACTACCTTATATATGACCCCCACCCCATTAAAGACCTTGGAGTTTTTATATCAAATGATCTAAGTGCCAAAGCCCACTGCAACTACATTGCAAAAAAGGCTTTAAGAGTTGTAAACTTGATCTTGCGTAGCTTCTTCTCCAGAAACAGTACACTACTGACCAAAGCATATAAAACATTTGCTAGACCAGTTCTTGAATACAGCTCGCCTGTCTGGAACCCATACCTCATTTTGGACATTAATACAATTGAGCATGTCCAGAAATATTTTACAAGAAGAGTTCTCCACTCCTCTGATTACAACAAAATACCTTATGCCACCAGAGTTGAAATCCTGGGTTTAGAAAATGTAGAACTCCACTGCCTTCAACATGACCTCAGCTTAACTCATAGAATCATCTGTTACAATGTCCGTCCTGTTGAAGAGTACTTCAGCTTCAATCACAACAATACATGAGCACACAATAGATTAAGCTTAATGTGAACCGCTCCAATTTTGACTGCAGAAAATATGACTTCAGAAAAAGAGTTGTTAATGCCTGGAATGCACTACCAGACTCTGTGGTCTCTTCCCAAAATCCCCAAAGCTTTAACCAAAAACTATCTACTATTGACCTCACCCCATTCCTAAGAGGACCATAAGGGGCGTGCATAAGTGCACAAACGTGCCTACCTTCATATACTATATAACCTTTCTGTATGATAGTTACAGAAGTTACAGTAAGGGGCGTGCATAAGAGCACCAATGTGCCTACCTTTCCTGTCCTAATGTTCCCTTTGATTGTATACAATTTCATATAGTTATTACATACTTATGGTTATATGTATGCTTATATATCGTATAGTTATTTCATGCTTATGCTTATATATAATGTTGTGACAAATAAAATAAATAAATAAATAAATAAATAAATAAATATCCCTCTATAAACTGAAAGACAAAAAAGATAAGTACAAAAAATGGAAAGAGGGACACATAACTAAGGCAGAATATCAGCAGATAGCCCAAATCTGTAAAGATGAAGTCAGGAAAGCAAAGGCTCAGAATGAACAAAGACTTGCAACAAAAGTCAAAGATAATTTTTTAAAAAGTTTTTTCTCCAATATATAAATAACAAGAAAAAAGTCAAGGAAAGAGTCAGTCCACTAAAGAGAGAAGATGGGAACAGACAGTAGAGAGAAAGAAGAGCTGTTTAACTCGTTCTTTGTACCAGTCTTCACACAAACTATAGCCCAATCTACTAAAAACAGTCTAAAAATAAAAATTAACATAAACAAGAAAATGGTAGGAGAACATTTGTCTGACTTTGATGAATATAAATCACTGGGACCTGACAGATTACATCCCAGAGTTCTGAAGAAGCTGGCAGATATTATCTCAGAATTATTGTACCATATATTTCAAAAATCCTGGAGTACCGGGGAATTACCTGAGGATTGGAAAAGAGCTGATGCAGCTCCCATCTTCTAAAAATGCTGTGTGTGGGGGAGGGGGGACCAGGCCCGGGAAACTACAGATCAATCAGCCTAATATCAATACCTGGGAAGATACTGGAAAAAAATAATCAAAAAACAGATCTGAACATCTAAAAAAACAACAACGTTATAACTAGTAGCCAACATGGATTTGTTAAAAACAGATCATGCCAAACCAATCTTTGACAAAGTGACTAAATCAGTAGACCAGCAAAAAACTGTGGACATATATATACTTAGACTTCAGCAAGGCATTTGACAAAGTAGACCACAACCTACTTCTTGGTAAATTAGAAAAATGTGGGATAGAAAGCATCACCAACAGATGGATTTGTAACTGGCTGACAAACTGTACTCAGTGAGTAGTCTCTAACGGTACAACATCTACATGGAGGGAAATAAGCAGTGGAGTACCATAGGTTCCATTGTAGGCTCATCAAATTTGCAGATGGCACTAAACTGGCAAGAATAGCCAACATTCCAGAAGACAAACTCAGAATCCAAAAAGATCTTGACAGACTTAAATAATGGGCCCTATTCAACGACATTAAATTTAATGTGGAGAAAATCAAGGTTCTTCTAGGCAGGAAAAACCTAAGGTACAAGTACAGATTAGGCAAAACCTGGCTCAAAAAGTAAATGCGAGAGGGACCTTGGAGTCCTAGTGGATGATTACTCAAATATAAGCCAGCAGTGTGTGGTAGCAGCCAAAAAAGCTAATACAATCCCAGGTTGTATAAACAGAATCAAAATCACATGAAGAATTAGTATCGCTTTATAAATTCTTAGTAAGACCATGCCTTGAATACTGCATCCAGTTACCACATTAAAAGAAAGATGTTGAGACTTTGGAAAAAGTGCAAGCAAGAGCAACTAAGATTATTAAGAGCCTGGAGACTAAAACATATGAAGAACGGTTGCAGGAATTGGGTTTGGTGAGTCTAGAGAAAAAAAGGACTAGAGATGACATGAGAACAGTATTCCAGTATTTGAGAGGCTGGAGAAGAGGGGGTCAACTTATTTTCCAAAGCACAAGAAGGCAGGACGAGAAACGATGGATGGAAACTAATCAAGGAGAGAAGTAACTTGGAATTAAGGAGAAACAGCCCAACAGTGAGGACAATTAACCAGTGGAACAGCTTGTCTCTAGAGGTTGTAGGTGCTCCATCACTGGAGGTTTTTAAGAAAAAACTGGATGGTGGACAGCCACCTATCTGAAGATGTCTTCAGCTTGAGCAGGGGGTTGGACTAGAAGACCTCCAAGGTCCCTTCCAGCTCTATTCTGATTGATTGAATTATTTCAGGCAGCTTTTAGTAAATTGCTTCATTCAAATGTCTTTATAGGATCAAAACTGCATATATTAAATATTTATTCTGCATCCCAGAATAAAAGCCCTCCATTTGCTTTTATGTGTCTCTTTATCAGAGGGATGGATGGTTTTAAATATGTGCTAAATAAATAAATTCGAGATTCCAAAACATCTAAAGAGCAGCATTTAGGGCAGAGTGCGGGAAATGGTTTGGGATATTCTGCAAGAATTGGATTTGTCTAGTCTAGTGAAGAGATGGACCCGGGGGCGACACGATAGCAGTCTTCCAATATTTGAGGGGCTGCCAGAAAAAAGAAGGGGTCAACCTAGTCTCCAAAGCACCTGAAGGCAGAGCAAGAAGTGAAGGGTGGAAACTAATCAAGGAGACAACATAAGAAGAAATAGGAACTAAAGAGAAATTTCCTGACTGTGAGAACAATGAAGCAGTGACTTATCTCCAGAATTTGTGGGTGCTCCATCACTAGAGGGGTTTTTTTAAATACAATTTTTTAATTAGGTTATAAAGTATTATAAAATACAAGATACAAAAGTAAATAAGAGGACAGAGAGGGAAGGGGCAAAGAAAAGTGAGGAAGGGAAAGAAAAAGAAGCGTTGACTTCCAACTCTATCTGAGTAAGGCAGTAACAACAAATCACAACTTTTTATTTTACCATAATAGTAAAATATTTTCTATATTTTCTACCAAAGTCTATCAGTCTAATCTGTAAAACTCAGAATCAAAATTTCATTCTTTTCCACATCAAGCACGAAGTTCAGAAGCCATTTCCATGTGGAAACAAAAGTACTGTACTTATGTTCTTTTCTTTCAGCAGAGTAGTCTGAAGTAGACCATTTCAGCCAACTAGAGGTTTTTAAGAAGAGAACGACAGCCAGTTGTCTGAAATGGTCTAGGCCCTAGACTCTAGGGTCTCCTGTTTGAGCAGGGGGTTAGATTAGAAGACCTCTTCTAGCTGAGATTCCAAGGGGGGTGATCATACAGAAATATTATCGCCTCTTGAAAATAATATCAATAACACAGATTAGTAATTTGGGGTTTGTTCACATTCCCTTAACAGATTTATGGTTGATTAATGAATCATCTAGGGACAGTCTCATCTCCTTACAGAAAGAGGTCATCATATCTTGAATCTTCCTTCTTAATTTGTGGGCTCTCATTATCTTTGGTCAGATGTTTTAAGCGTTGGTAAGAAGCTCTCTGTAAACTTCATAAGGATGGCCACCTCCACAGGAATTAATACACTGATAGCAACACACTTCTTGTGCTTCTTATTCCTTTGACCTCACCAGCTGTGAAATAACAAGTAATAATTTATAACTCCTTTATAAAATACATCCAGACCTTCCCTTAACAAACTTAATTAGCACATGTTCATTAGAAAAATACAGTCTGAGTAATCTGAAGTGTATAGACAAGTTAAGGAGCATTAAATGTTTGTAAGAAATGATTAAAATATACATAATTTGTAGTTTGGATTTTTTTAAAGAAAATGCATTGCTAGAATATGGAAACTGATCTTAAGTCCTTATGAATTAAAAAGCATCCACACCTCTGAATATCAGATACTGTAGACCAGGGATGTCAAACTCAACTCTGGCCTGCAGGGTTCTTAGATCTGGCCCAAGGGCCACCCTGGAAACAGCAAAGGACTGACCCACAGTGCCTCTGCCAGTGGAAAAGCTCAAGAGAGCTTCATGAGGCCCTCTTGAGCTCCATTTTCACTGGTAGAGGGTTGCAGGAGGCTGTTGCAGCCGAAACAGAGCTCGGGAGCCCGTTTTCACTGACAGAGTGCTCGGGCCATCACAGGCACCCCCGACACAAGTGACATTGAGCTGGACATGCCTACACCGGCTCCCCCAAGGTCAAACACAACCCTGATGCAACCTAAATGAAATCAAGTTTGACACCCCTCCTGTAGACTAATCAGTGAGATAAACTATTGCTCCCCATTCAAGTCCCATTTTGATGGTGATTTCACTCTTGCATCTTTCTTTATTCCTAAGCATAGAAATACACATTTCAATCAACAGGGATCTTTCTACCAGTGATGGGATCTCTTCCAAGATGGAGATGACCAAGACTTGGAAGGAGATTGTACTTTCTAATACTGTAGATGATGAAGCATTTGCAGTGTGGACATGGACAAATAACTAAAAAGAATTTGCTTGAGTTTGATGGCATCCAAATTAAATAAAACAAATTTTAAACATCCTTAAATTTTATTTATTTATTTATTTATTTATTTATTTAATCGTATTTATATACCGCCCTATCTCCCGAAGGACTCAGGGCGGTTCACAGGCACTTAAAAAACTCAAAACACATAAATACAATATAAAACAATTAAAAAACTTATTCTATAAGCCCGTTAATTAAAATGTAAGAATAAAAGCCAATTAAAACCCATAAATTTAAAATCTAGCTCAGTCCTGCACAGTTAAATAGGTATGTTTTAAGCCCGCGGCGGAAGGTTCGAAGGTCCGGAAGCTGACGAAGTCCGGGGGGTAGTTCGTTCCAGAGGGTGGGAGCCCCCACAGAGAAGGCCCTTTCCCTGGGCGTCGCCAGACGACATTGCCTTGCTGACAGCACCCTGAGGAGACCCTCTCTATGAGAGCGCACGGGTCGGTGAGAGGTATTCGGTAGCAGTAGGCGGTCCCGTAAATAACCCGGCCCAATGCCATGGAGCGCTTTAAAGGTGGTCACCAAAACCTTGAAGCGCACCCGGAAGGCCACAGGTAGCCAGTGCAGTCTGCGCAGGATGGGTGTTATCACGGGAGCCACGAGGGCTCCATCTATCACCCGCAGCCGCATTCTGGACTAACTGCAGCCTCCGGATGCCCTTCAAGGAGCCCCATGTAGAGAGCGTTGCAGTAATCCAGGCGAGCGTCACGAGTGCGTGAGTGACCGTGCATAGGGCATCCCGGTCCAGAAAGGCGCAACTGGCGTACCAGGCGAACCTGGTAGAACGCTCTCCTGGAGACGGCCGTCAAATGATCTTCTAAAGACAGCCGTTCATCCAGGAGGACGCCTAAGTTGCGAACCCTCTCCATCGGGGCCAATGACTCGCCACCGATGGTCAGCCACGGATTTAGCTGACTGTATCGGGATGCCGGCATCCACAGCCACTCTGTCTTGGCGGGATTGAGCTTGAGCCTGTTTCTCCCCATCCAGACCCGTACGGCCTCCAGACACCGGGACAGCACTTGATAACCGTTGGGGTGGTCCGGTGTAGAAAAGTACAGCTGGGTGTCATCCGCATACAGCTGGTACTTCACACCGAAACCACTGATGATCTCACCCAGCGGCTTCATGTAGATGTTAAACAGTAGGGGCGAGAGGATCGACCCCTGCGGCACCCCACAAGTGAGGCACCTCGGGGCCGACCTCTGCCCCCCTGTCAACACCGACTGCGACCGGTCAGAGAGATAGGAGGAGAACCACCGATAAACGGTGCCTCCCACTCCCAATCCCCCCAACCGGCGCAGCAGGATACCATGGTCGATGGTATCGAAAGCCGCTGAGAGGTCTAATAGGACCAGGGCAGAGGAACAACCCCTATCCCTGGCCCTCCAGAGATCATCCACCAACGCGACCAAAGCCGTCTCCGTGCTGTAACCGGGCCGGAAACCGGACTGGAACGGGTCCAGATAGACAGTTTCATCCAGGTGCAAGGGAAACTGATATGCCACCATACTCTCTACAACCTTCGCCGCGAAGCGAAGGTTGGAGACCGGACGATAATTACCTAAAACAGCCGGGTCCAGGGAAGGCTTCTTAAGGAGGGGCCTCACCACCGCCTCTTTCAAGGCGGCCGGGAAGACGCCCTCCACCAAAGAAGCAGTCGTAATCGCCTGGAGCCAGCCTCGTGTCACCTCCTGAGTGGCCAGCACCAGCCAGGAGGGACACGGGTCCAGTAAACACGTGGTGGCATTCAGCCTACCCAACAACCTGTCCATGTCCTCGGGAGCCACAGGGTCAAACTCATCCCAAACAATATCGCCAAGACCACCCTCGAGCATCTCACCCGCATCACCGCAATCTTGGTCCAGACCATCCCGAAGCTGAACGATTTTATCGTATAGATAACCGTTAAACTCCTCAGCACGTCCCTGCAACAGGTCATCCCGCTCCCCCTGATGTAGGAGGGAGCGAGTCACCCGAAACAGGGCAGCTGGGCGGTTATCTGCCGATGCAATGAGGGAGGAGGCGTAGCTACGCCTCGCTTCTCTCAATGCCACTAGGTAAGTCCTAGTATAGGACTTCACTAGTGTCCGATCAGCTTCCGAACGGCTAGACCTCCAGGAACTCTCTAGGCGTCTTCTCCGGCGCTTCATCCCTCTCAGCTCCTCGGAGAACCAAGGAGCCGGTTGGGACCTGCGCCGGGTCAGAGGCCGCAAAGGCACGACACGGTCTAAGGCCCCCGCCGCGGCCCGTTCCCAGGCCGCAACAAGTTCCTCAGCCGAGCCGTGAGCCAGACCCTCAGGAAATGGCCCAAGCTCCGTCCGGAACCCATCCGGGTCCATCAGGCGCCTGGGGCGGAACCAACGTGTCGGCTCCGCCTCCCTGCGGTGGTGAATGGCGGTCAGAAAGTCCAGGCGAAGAAGAGTGATCTGACCATGACAAAGGTTCAGTGACTATTTCCTTTAAGTCCAGATCTCTCAACCACTGACCAGAGAGAAAAATCAGGTCCAGAGTGCCACCCCCAATGTGAGTAGGGCCATCAACTACTTGGGTCAGGTCCAAGGCCGTCATGGAAGCCGTGAACTCCCGAGCTGCCGTCGATGACGAGCCGGAAGATGGCAAGTTAAAGTCCCCCATGACTAAAAGTCTGGGGGTCTCAACTGCCACCCCAGCCAGCACCTCCAGGAGCTCGGGCAGGGCAGCTGTCACGCAGCAAGGAGCCAGGTACGTGATCAGCAAACCCATCTGACACCTACGACCCCATCTCACAAAGAGGATTCGCACCCGCAATCTGAGGTACAGTGGTCTCCCTCGGCTCTAGACTCTCTCTAATCACAACCGCCACCCCCCCACCCCTACCCTGGGCCCTCGGCTGATGGAATGCACGGAAACCCGGCGGGCACATCTCAACAAGGGGCACGCCCCCTTCAGTGCCCAACCAGGTCTCCGTAATGCCCATAAGGTCCGCGGAACCCCCCTGTATAAGATCACAGACAAGGGGGGCTTTGTTCACCACGGACCGAGCATTGCACAACATCAACCGAAGGCCCAGGCTCTGAGGATCCTGACCATCCGGGGAACGGGAGAAGTCCAAGGGGTCGGAGCGCGTGATCGCTTTCAGACATCGAGCACGCGCTCCCGGAACCTGATATGACCCCTCGCTTCCGCCATACCTGCCTCTCCCACTTACCGTGTCGATAGAACCACCCTCACAGATAGGAACACACTCCTCCCCCATAACCTCTGAACCTGATAGAGAAAAACCGCCGCGAGCATGTGCAGGAACTGGCCCCCTACCCGACGGGTTACCCCCATTACCCGCCCTAACCCTCCCACCCCCTAAAATTCCTCTCTAAAAACCCCACAAGCTCTTCTTTTCGTGATGCCACCTCTGTGGGTCCCAAGACCACATGGAGGCCGGCCCTCGGTAGTGAGGAGGCCATTCCTGCAGGCGGGGCACTGCAGGCGCAAGAGTTCACAAGAAGTATAACGCGTAGCAGCTGAGACTAAGAATCGGCAAAATAGAGGTTCCATCTCCGAATGGCAAGATGGTAACAGATGGTACTAGTCCAGAATGATGGCAGACAAAGAATGGAACCACAATTGGCACCGGATGACAGTCTAGGTGGTATTCTGTCCGGTGCATAGTCCAAGCATCCTGGAACCGGGGGTGAGGGGAAATGGCAATCCAGTCGCTGGCCACGTCTTCCTCCGTCTTCCTCTGTCCCCAGATAAATCCCTTGTCTCCCCCAAGAAGTCCTAATAGGACCAAACGGCCATAGAAGTCCCAAAAAGGCCGAGGGGGGCATGGGTGATGTTATCACAGTCACAGTCACGGACTGGTTACAGGGGAACAACTCCGGGGTGCCTCCATCATCTCCCCGCAGTCCTCCAACAACCACCTCCAGACATGGCCAGGGATAAGTCCTAACCACTCCAGAAGCCAGGTCTCCCCAGACCTCTCCCTCCAAGAGGCGAAGCCCATATAAGAGGCTAAACCTCTCCGAGAGGCTGGGGGATATGGAGGCTGCCAAGTCCATAATCCGGCAGCAGGGAGGAAGCCAACAAAAGGCCATGGCAACGAGGCAGATGGCAATAATAACGGTAGATGTAAATGTTTTCCCCTTCGTCCAAATCAATGGTGTTTCTGATCCAAACATTGGCTCCATGTTCTTCGGTGGTGGGATTCAGCCGGTTTGGGATGGTTCAGGAGAACCAGTTGTTAAATTGCTGGCTGGCCTCTCCCGTCCCTTCACTGCCCCTTACAGGGGTCCCCACGTGCCCTATTTTGGCTCCCAGGTAAGTGCAGGGAGGCCTATAAGCCCAAACTGGGGTGCAGGGTGGTGGTGGTGTGGCATGCTCCCTCTCCCATGGCCCGTTTCTGTTCCCAGGAGGCTTCAGGGATGCCTCGTAGACTATAGTGACCAGACGCCCCGCTTTTGGCGGGACAGTCCCGCTTTTTAATAATTTGTCCTGCGTCCCATGGCATTTCAAAAAAGTCCCAATTTTTTTCCCCACTCCCATTCTGAAAATGGGAGGCAGCAATGCAAGAGGAGGAGGAGGAGGCGGAGAAGGGGGAGTGGCGGAGAGGGGGCGTGAGATCGCCCGCTGCCTGGAAGAGCCGAGAGGAGAGCCAAGGAGAGCCGAGCCTGCCTGGAAGAGCCGAGAAGCAGCAGCCGCTCCTCCTCCTTCAGCCAGGTGGCGAGACTCAGCACGCATGCGCAGCCCCCTCCCCCCCGGTCAATGGTGTCCCACTTTGCCATCGCTGAAATCTGGTCACTTTATTGTAGGCCCAAAATGGGGCACGGGGGGATAGTGCCCCCCCACGGCCTGTTTTCGCTCCCAGGGGGGTGCAGGAGGCTGCCCACGCCCACCATGCCCACCATGGCCACACCCACCCAGTCTTTAGGGCAGAGAACCTGTTGTTAAATTATTTGAATGTATGATTGAAATTCAATCAATGTATGATTGAAACAATGAGTACATTGTTATTTTTATATATATAAATCAATATTAGAATCATATGTATAAATAGCAAATTGAAGTAAGGGAGAAAAATGGATATATAAGAAAGGATTACTGATGCAAAAATGTTGTAAAGAAGAAAATTGGAAAAAAAATTATTTAAAAAAACCTGTTTAATAAAAATATTTTTTAAAAAATATTTGACTCCCACCACTGATGTTCTTGGAAATCTTGGAAGCCACCTAAACTCCAGAATAAAGAGAGCAGAAAAAACAAAACAATGGATGGAAACTAATCAAGGAGAGAAGCAACCTGGAACTGAGGAGAAACTTCCTAGCAGTGAGGACAATTAACATGGCTTAGAAGGCTTGCATTCAGATGTCGTGGGTGCCCCATCACTGGAGGTTTTTAAGAAGAGACTGGACAGTCACTTGTCTGAAATGGTATAGGAACTCCTGCTTGAGCAGGGGGAGCTGGTCTAGAAGGCCTCCAAGGTCCCTTCCCAATCTATTCTGATTCTGATTGCCATCATAAAACGTTCTGCTTACCTTTCTAGTGCCTGCTTGAGACCTTTTGAACCAATGTCTTATCCTCATTGATGGCCTGATTAAGATTCTTTACATTCCTTGCCATTTACAATGCATTCTCCATTTTATCCCTCAGAGCAATGCCCATCCTGTGTTTCTCTTTCTCCAACTTATCCTAACCTTGCATTACGGCAAGGAAAAAAAGTGCTGAGGAATACAGCTGTCATTGTGTCAGGATGAGAAATTGGGCATGGTTTATTTAATGTATTGAACAGAGTGTGCTGTACAAAAATGTTATTTATTTATTCACCTATTTAGATTTCCTCCAGAATACCTTCCTTGAGGCCCTAAATAGCTAAATCCAACAAAACAAAACATTTGTTGCTGTGGTTGAAGCAGTGCTTATCAGCACTCCCCTTAAGCAGAAATCAAGAAATGTGCTCACATAATGAGAGTCTAATATGGAACAGCTCTTCTCCGCCAATTGTGCTGCAAATAGAAACGACTATTTTAATTCAGTGTTTACGGCTCAGTTATTGTATTTTGTAGATTTGTCCAAGAGCTCATCAACTCTCACAAAAGTTTTATTCCAAGCAGCTTGTTAGCTCGGCTGGGGGGGCAGGGCGGGAGGGGAACCAGGACATGTGAGCGGCAGGTTCAGAATATGGCACAGCCCAGTACTGGGCCACCTGGGCACAGAGACTCCTGCTTTAGGTAACAAATTCCTTGATGGGATATTAAGACATTTCTGCTACAGATCTCATAAAGGGAATATAACTTTCCTTTCTCCGTTTTCTTTCATCCTCTGGGTTTAGGAACTGAATTTACTTTGCTTGACTTCCTGTTTGTTTGGATATAATTATCTTGAGAACCAGTTTGACATATTGGTTAAAGTATCAGCCTAGAACAGGGAGACCATGAGATCTACTCCTTTGGAGCTCGATCTCTCTCTCTCCCCCTCCCCCTTTCCCTCTCCCTCTTCCCCCTCCCCCATCTCTCTTTGATAATGGCAAACAATTTCTAGAAAACCTTGCCCAGAAAACTGCAGCGACTGTCCAGGCAGTCTCTGGGAATCAAACAAGATGGAATAGAAGGAAAAATATAGTTATGCTAAGATTTTAATGAAAAAGTATAATTTTGGTTAAGCAAGCCCTCGACTATTTAAACTTTTTTTTTAAGAGGAAAAACTACAATTCTTTATCTGCTGGCCTGGACCATTTGAGAATACAATGTTTTTAGAAAGATATCAGAATCATGAGTGGTGCAGTGGGTAGAATGTGGTACTTCTGCTGCCTGCTGGCTGCCTGCAGTTTGGCAGTTCAAATCTCACCAGGCTCAAGGTTGACTCAGTCTTCCATCCTTCTGAGATCAGTAAAACGAGGACCCAGATTGTTGGGGGCAATAAGCTGACTCTGTACACCACTTAGAGAGGGCTGTAAAAGCACTGTAAAGTGGTATATAAGTCTAAGTGCTATTGCTATCATCATGTCTACTCTTTGCGCTGATCATCCTTTCCAAACTCCATCTTGCTGACCACTTCCATCCTCTGTCCTGCCTTTTCAATTCTTCCTATTTTGTTCTGGTAGCAAACAAGGATGTCCTCCTTCAGAGGGACAGATTGGAGATGTCCAGGACTGGAAATCACTTCATGAGCTGGATGAAGAAGGAAGTAGCTTTGAAATCAGTAACTCTTAAGTTCCTTCCTTCCCAATACCATCCATAGTTAGTAGGGGACAAATGTCTATGGATATTCTTAGTCATCCAGGTCATAGTTGTGCCAAAAGTACTGCCCTCAACAGAGGGGGAAGGCTATGACACCACCTATCTCCTGTTTACAACACAGTCCTTTCAGCAGTTCCAAAAAGGTTCCATACCCATTTGAACTATTCAGGTGACTTTGAGGACACTGATAAACCTTCAAGTGGGCCCCAGTGACCCTCATAAAGAGTGATAATGACCAGATGATTTCAAGGACTATAAATCCTTCCATCCTCCATCATTTAGACAGAACTGAAGAAGCTTCTTGGATGAAAAGTGAAATGTCTTCAAGGAAAACCAAACTCCTGTTGCCTTTTGATAAAGCATCTTTGGTCATAGGACAAAATTTCTAGGGTGTTTTGTGGGTGAGGTAGGGTGATCACATACACATGCACACACCACACAAAGACACACCCACCATGCAAACACACACACATGCATGGAAACCTGTTTGCCAATTAGGTGTAACTAGCGCCGAGCAAGGTTTTCCTAACAAAAGAGTGTCTGCGTAGATAGGCCTGAATCCTGAAGACTATAACATATTCATTTTACATTGACTGTACTTTCCTACTCATTAATAAAAAAAACCCCTGGGCTTGGATAGATTATACTCTGTGCCAAATACTTTGGTCTATGCACATATTCAGTTTGGAGAGTTGAACAGAATGCAATTATACTGAACTCTCTAATCAAATCAACTTTCTGATTCAAATCGGAAAATCCGTTCCAGCCACCTAATTGAAGGAATTGGCTCATCCAGACCTTTCTGCACAATGGGAAGAGTGGTGTTTTCTACCTGGATGGAAATGCACATTGACGTGACCCGATTTAGCAATTCAATTTGAATGTTCAAATTGAACTGGATGGATTTTCCTGAATTGATTCACTCAGTATAATCAAATTGGATCAATGGGATTTTGCTTGGTGTGCTGAAAGAAGTTTCCAAATTTTGGAGAGAGGGCTTTAATGAAATGTTACCAATATCTAAGTGAACAATTGAATTATCACCAAATTAAAGCTTATTGCATGTATTCTGCAGGAAGAAATGTGGTTTAGCAGCACGGTCAACATTTCTCTGCCCAGAGAAATAAATGGTTATTTTTATTTTTTTTGAACTCCTGCATAAATGAGTGAGGGTTATACAAAGCGAGGGCTAAGCAGAAGAGACACCTACTTTCAATTAAACTTTCTATAAAGTTCCTTGGATTCATATTGATTCTAAACAAACTCTCAGGAGAAAGCTAATGGGACTTTTTTCCATGCTTATTTCAGCTTCCAGTTGACAGAAAAAGGACCTTTCCTTTTATTGCTCTGATCCCCAAATATTAAAAAGTTTCAAAACAATTTCTGATTATGTTGCTTTATGCATGTGGGGTTTTTTCTTTAATTGTGGAAGCATTGTAAGTATTAGATTTATTTCTTATCATGAAGGTTGTTCTGTATGATGGTTTGGGTGTAGCGGAAGCAGGAGAGGATTGAGGCCATTGTAAGATCATCCTATGGGATCATAGAACCATAGGGTCATCAGCCTTTTGATCATAAAGATCACACTATCAATGAAAGAGAATACTCAGTGATGGGATTCAGCTGGTTCAGGCCGGTTCGGCTGAACTGATAGTTAAATTGCTGGATGGCGCCACCTCTCTCTGCCCTGCCCCTTCCAGGAGTCCCCCCATGCCCTATTTTGGCTCCCAGGTAAGTGCAGGGAAGCCTCCTAGGTCCAAAATGGGGCATGGGGTGTGCAGCGTGGCCTCCCTGTGGCCCATTTTCGCTCCCAGGAGGCTTCAGGGAGGCTTCCTAGGCCAAAAGCAAGGCACGGGGGGGGGGATAGTGCACCCCTCCTGTGGCTCATTTTCACTCCCAGGAGGCTTCAGGGAGGCCTCATAGGCCCAAACTGAGGTGCAGGTGGTGACGCGCCCTCCCCTGTGGCCCTCTTTTGCTCCGAGGGGGGTGCAGGAGGCCGAGTGCTGCCTGTCGCACTCCCTGGCCATGCCCACCTTAGCCACACCCACCCAATGGTCATTAGGGCAGAGAACTGGTTGTTAAACTATTTGAATCCCACTACTGAGAATACTTATAGCTCAGGGTTGAAATGAGAGGCCCTTGGTGCTCTCTGCAGACACTTCATTACCCAAACTAGGTAACATCATCATCACCTGCAGTGATCTAGTGATAGTGATAATGATGTTACCTGGTTTGGGTAATGAAACATCTGCAATTAAATAACCATGTTCAGAAAGCACCAAGGACCTTTCAGACATTAACAATAAATAAAATCAAACAACATCCCTTTAAAAGTCCTATCCCACCAACCCAGGATAAAACCAACAGCCAAAAAACAAACGTCCTAATATCTCCCCAATCAGCCTTCAATTATACCTCAAGTGTCTGCTTCAAAGGAAGAGGCTCCACTCTGTTCTGGAATGCAGGAACCCTTGGTGCAAGATTTAAGATGCAATGGGAGGCTTAAGCAAGTCTCGTAATACAAAGACAATGCAATGCACCAATACATTACAAGCAGGGTTAGAAAGAAATTCTTGCTTGAGAACTTCCAAGGCTTCAGTTTTTAATAAGGGGATCAACCCCCCTCCCTCAAAAATGGGAAGTAGTCAGCGTGGCTCTGAAGCCATGGTAGATCATGGAAATGGACCACCAAGAAGTTAACATTGAAGCGACGAGAAATACCTCATGTCTTTTCATATTAGAAATAAAATTTTGGCTTATCCTCTTCAGATGGCCTTGTGGGAAAGACAGAAAGAAGTCCCTAACTTGGTGGTGCATTGAACAGAGCTCCCTACGAAATGAAAAGCACTTTTGACGGGGCCTGCAAACCTACCAACCCTTCTGGTAGCATACTCCATGCTAAACAGCTGCTTTACTCGTACTCAAGTTGTTGCATCCTGGATCAGTTATGGCTTCCAAGTTATCTTCCTCAGCAGCTCCAGAGATATGTATTGCAGTGGTCAAGATACATGGTGAGAGCGAGACCATGAGAGCTGCCTAATGCCGGAAGGGACCAAACTGACCTTCCAGTTTAAGCTGGGCAAAGACACTGCCTGTTGTTCAAGCAAGAGCCAGAGGTTCCAGGAGAATCTCCAAAAGGCTGCCTACATGAAAGCATGTTTCATCTGGAGCTAATGTTGGAACCCATGTTGCCACAGCTTCTACCAAGTATTGAGTTATGTTTTGATTCTGAGCCCATATTGGATATTTCTCCCTGTTATTGGCCAGCTAGATGTGTAATGCATATAGGAACTTCCTTCCTTTCTTCCCCTTTCTCTCTCCTGCCACAATCTAAGTGACTTAAAACACTTTTTTCCGTCTATTTAATCATGTTAGATTCTCAGAGACTGCTTGGAAAACTCTCTGTAGTTTTCTTGGCAAGATATTTCAGAAGTGGTTAGTCATTGCCTTCTTCCTAGGGCTGAGAAGAATTGAGTAACCCAAGGTCACCCAGCTGGCATTGTTCCGAGGAAGGGACTAGAACTCACCATCCCCCAGTTTCCAACAGTGGTGGGTTGCTACCAGTTTGGCCTGGATTGGGCAAACCAATAGCGGTGGCAGCAGGAGTCTCCGCCCATCTGCCCGGACGCTTCTGTGCATGTGCAGAAGTGTCATGCGCACACACATGCATGAGCAAGCCGGTAGCAAACTAAATTGAAACCCACTAAGTAAGCATCAAAATAAGATGCCACAAACACAGACAGGCCTTAAACTCCCAGATAAGAAAAATAAACATAAAAAATAAAACAGAGTCGAGATGAATTAGGGTAACCCACTTGTAAATAAGATTTAGTTTAGTTGTGAAAGACCAACATGCTACTTTATTTGAAACTCTTAGGTGTCAACTAGTCAGTTAATTATTTTTAAAGGTTTCTTTTCCTCCAGCAAATGTAGAGTATTTAAATTATTTCAAATAAAGCCATAAACTTTGTATTAGCAAGGTCCGAAAGAAATTTGATACCAAGAAATATTACATGAAAAAAAAAACATTTAAGAAGAGAAGAAAAGATGGTTTATAGACAAGAAAGGATTAAAATATTTCTTATTCATGAGAGCTATGATCAGTGGTGGATTGCTACCAGTTCACCCCAGTTTGGGCGGGATTGCTCTGCCCACCCACCCGGACATCTCTGTTCATGCGCAGAAGAGTCATGCGAGCACGCACATATGCACAAGCGAAGCTATAGCGAATGAAATTGAAAGCCACTACCGGGTATGATTGGCTATCTATTACTTTTGCAGATTCTTGGAAAATGTGTGAGGCATTTATTAAAAGAGAAGCATAAACCATTTTTGGAGCAGACCTTTGACGTGGATTGTTTCAATTCCTTGTAAGAAGTGGTCAAAGTGGAATGACATCCGAATGGATAGTGGTGGAATTCAATTTTTTTTACTACCGGTTCTGTGGGCGTGGCTTGGTGGGAATGGCAGAGGAAGGATACTGCAAAATCCCCATTCCCTCCCCACTCTTGGGGGAAAAATATTGCAAAATCTCCATTCCCACCCCATTCTGGGGCCAGCCAGAGGTGGTATTTGCTGGTTCTCCCAACTACTCAAAATTTCCACTACCAGTTCTCCAGAAACTGTCAGAACCTGCTGAATAGCACTCCTGGAATGGATGTTTGATGGTCCAAACCAGATGTTTTGTCCTTGGAATGTTTTCAGACTTCTCTCTTTGTTATTGTTAGTTTCCAGGATGTGTTTGTTCAAATAATCTAACAATGGGAGGCATCTTTGCATTTTAAACACTTTGTTCACGCCTTTCCAAAACGTACATTTGAGAAAATTAAATTTTCAATGGGTAGATTAGTCAGGAATTTATGATTAATATATCAAAGAGGGTCCTGAATCGTGAGTATACTTAATTAAGCAAAAGGGATTAAGCAAAAGAACATTATCAAGTCTGTAGCTCAGCCGTAGAAACAAACGCTAGGGATAATCTCTTTCATTTGACTAAAACTGAACATGCAGATGGGATAGAAATGCTTCCCAAAGAAAGGCAGCTGATTTCACATTCACTGGGGCTGACCTGGGTTCTAAGCAGGCAGAACAGATCCTAATTTAACTATTAAATCAAGGTTTCCCTTAAGCAGATTGATCCAATTGCTGGAAACCAAATGAAACAGAGGATTTCCTTTGGAATGGGGATAAATTAAAATGGTCCTGTTTAGTCTACAGAGGTAGCCATTCTGGTAGGGCCCTCAGCAAAGAAGTTTGGATCAGTCAGCAATTAGCACAGGAATTTAGACCTCCCAAGCTCTCTGTCCCCACAGTTCCAATTTATTTTATTTTTTTATATTTATTTTATTTTATTTATTTATTTGTCAAGAATGTATTAGGTAATAAGGAGAAACATGGATTGGATACATAAAATAGATACAAATAGAGGAAACATTAGGACAAGGATGGTAGGCATTCTGGTGCACCTATGCACGCCCCTTACAGACCTCTTAGGAATGGTAGACAGGTTAATTTAATTAGAAAACTATATGGATATTTACTAGAGGTTAAATTAGAAGAACAAGTTAAAGAGACAATGATTGCTTGGGGAAACACTTTGGGCATGGGATTGACTTAGAGGTATGGCAAAAATTGTGGACACAAAATTATAAAATGAGAATGTCTACTGCGTATAAAGAGAATTTGTATAAGATGTTTTACAGATGGCACCTACCCCAGACAAGAATAGCCAGAATGTTCAAGAATAAATCCGAAAAATGTTGGAAATGTCATCAGATACCTGATTCATATACCATATGTGGTGGACATGTGCGGAAGCTAAAAGATACTGGACTAAAATCCACACATGGTTGGAAAAAATGATAAAGAAACATATAGACTTTAAACCAGAAGTTTTCTTATTGGGGATCATACCTGAAACTTATAATAAAGAATTTAGATATTTCATTGTGTAACAGCAGCTAGGATTGTGTTTGCTAAGAATTGGAAAAGTGAGAAATTACCATTGCAAGATGAAATTATTAAGAAAATAATGGAATGTGCAGAAATGAGTAAATTGATATCTGAAATCAGAGAACATGAAGATAAACAATATTATAAGATATTGGATTTATTTATCAATGATTAGAAGGAAAAATATGTTTAAAAAGATCTGAGAGAGGTTTTTATAAGGAAAGAATTGTTGAATGATACAATTGATTTAAGATGATGGAATGAATGATATAATAAGATAAAACATTAATTTAGAATAATTTAGATGAAATGAGAGAATGAAATATTATAGTTAATTAAAGGATTAATTGATTAAAACATTTGGATACATATTAGATTGACAAAATGTAAGATTAGACGAATTAATGATACATATATGTTGAAATTGCACAAAAAATTTGTAATCAACCCACCGACACACTGTATTTGGATCGAAGATGTTTTTATGTTTGTTTGTATTAAAAAAAATCAATCAATCAAACAAACAAACAAAAAACAGTAGACAGGTTAAAATCTTAGGTTAAAATTTTGGGAGTTTGGGGAAGAAACCACAGAGTCAGGTAGTGCATTCCAGGCATTGACCACTCTGTTACTGAAGTCATATTTTCTGCAATTGAGTTTGGAGCGGTTTACCTTGAGTTTGTATCTATTGTGTGCTCATGTATTGCTGTGGTTGAAGCTGAAGTAGTAATTGACAGATAGGACGTTGTAGCAGATAATTTTATGAGCTGCGCTTAGGTCAGAAGACGGTGAAGTTTTAAATTGTCTGTCCAAGATTTCAAGTCTGGTGGCATAAGGTATTTTGTTGTTAGCAGAGGAGTGGAGGACTCTTCTTGTGAAATATTTCTTATATTTCTTATCAATGTTATCATTATCAATGTTATCAATTATTAATAATAATTACCATATTTTTCAGAGTATAAGATGCACCTTTTTCCCCCAAAAAGAGGGTGAAAATCTTATACTCCGAATGTAGCCCCGCCCAGCTTCTCAAATGGAGGTTTCAGAGGCTGAAAAAAGCATCAGAAATGGAGCTTCAGAAAAAAAGCCCCAAACGGAGCTTCAGAAAAGAAGCTCCCAAACAGAGCTTCAGAGGCTTTTTTTCTGAAGCTCTGTTTTGGAGGCTTTCAGAGGCAGAAAAAAGTTTTTTCTGAAACAGAGTTTCAGTCAGAAAAGAAAGCAAAAAAAAAAAAAAAAAAAAGCAAGGCACAGAGCTCACAACCAAGGAACCTGTTACTAAAATTCACCTCTGAGAACAGCTGATTGGGGGTATTCCGGGAGGCCAATTCACTTGCCAATCAGCTTTTTTCTTATTTTCCTCCCCAAAAACTAAGGTGCATCTTATACTCCGGTGCATCTTATACTCCGAAAAATACGGTAATTAATAATTTATCAATTAAGGAAGGAAGGAAGGAAGGAAGGAAGGAAGGAAGGAAGGAAGGAAGGAAGGAAAAAACCTAAGAAATTAAATCTAATGAAATAAATATATTAAATCATTAAATAAATACAGCAGTATTTCAGTATTTGAGGGGCTGCCACAAAGAAGAGGGGGGTCAAATTATTCTCCAAAGCACCAGAGGGCAGGAGAGAATTAATGATCAAAGAGAGAAGCAACCTGGAATTAAGGAGAAACTTCCTAACAGTAAGGACAATTAACCAATGGAACAGAAGTTGCCTTCAGAAATCGTGGATGTTCCATCACTGGTTTTTAAGAAGAGACTGGACAGTCAGTTGTCTGAGATGGTATACTGTAGGTTCTCCTGCTTGAGCTGGGGGCTAGTCTAGAAGACCTCGAAGGTTCCTTCCAACTCTGTTATTCTATTCTATTCTATTCATAAATATCTGATAAGCAGATGGATCATAATCCATTTTATTACATGCATGGTACACACATACACACATACACACACACCACTAGGGAGAGGAATATTCTCCACATATACAATTTAAGTATTTACAGGGATGGGCAAGAAAGGATGATGGTGAAAAACTGAGAGCCAAAATAGTTATTTTTTATTATTTGTATTATTTGTATTTATATCCCATCCTTCTCCGAAGACTCAGGGTGGCTTACATTGTGTAAGGCAATAGTCTCATCCTATTTGTATATTTATATACAAAGTCAACTTATTGCCCCCCCAACAATCTGGGTCCTCATTTTACCTACCTTATAAAGGATGGAAGGCTGAGTCAACCTTGAGCCTGGTGGGACTCGAGCCTGCAGTAATTGTAATTGCAGGCAGCTGTGTATTAATAACAGGCTGCATTAGCCTGGTGAGCCACTTCCCAGCCCTTAGTGAGTCAGTGCCTGTTATTGAAACAGTATTTAGGTGTGAGAAACAATCTTGCATTGTTCAGATACTGAACATATGTTGTGTGATGCTAATAGGAGAGAAATCTTGCTTTATGTTTAATTGGTTCAAAAAAGTATTAACTTTGAATAAATTTAGTTCATTCAAGGAACTTGAACTGCAGCAGGTAGTAGGAGCTGGCTGGCAATTGGCTGATCAGGGGGAAAGGTAAGCAGGGTTACACCTGATTAGTATTTGGAAACTCCAAAGATGTACTGATAGTTGTTGAAGCATCTGGAAGATGATTGTTACAAAAGAACTTGTCAGCCTCCGCTCGCTCCAGTTTATTGCTTTATTGCTAAGAATTAATTGCTTTATTGCTGTTCTATTATGGTGGGCAATATATCCCTGATTGAGGATGTAGATTCTAAATCTGTCCTATTGTTATTCCTGTCCTATTGTTTCCTTTTGTTATATCCAATTAATATAGTTATTACATACTTATGCTTATATATATGCTTATATATTATATAGTTACTTTCATGCTTATGCTTATATATACTATTGTGACAAAATAAATAAATGAAATAAATAAAATAAAATAAACATCAGAGAAACGTTACAGATTAACAGAGTTGGAAGAGAGCTTGTAAGTCATCTAGTCCAACCCCGCACCCAAGCAGGAGACCCTACACCATTTCTGATAGATGGCAATCCAGTCTCTTGAAAGTCTCAAGTGAGGGAGCTCCCACAGTTTCCAAAGGCAACTTCTATTCCATTGGTTGATGGCTCTCACTGTCAGAAAATTTCTCCTTATTTCTAGGTTGAATCTCTCCTTTTTCAGTTTCCATCCATTATTCCTTGTCTGGCCTTCAGGTGCTTTGGTAAATAGCTTGACTCCCTCCTCTCTGTGACAGCCCCTCAAATATTGGAAGACTGCTATCATGTCTCCCCTGGTCCTTCTCTTCACTAGATTAGCCATGCCCAGTTCCTGCAAGTATTCATCGTATGTTTTAGCCTCCAGTCTCCTCATCATCTTAGTTGCACTTCTCTGCATTTTTTTCTAGTGTCTCAACATCTTTTTTATAGTGTGGTGACCAAAACTGGATGCAGTATTCTAGGTGTGGTCTTACTATATACTTTATACTTTATACTATATACTATATACTATATACTTTATACTATATACTTACTATATACTATATACTTTTATAGTGTGGTGACCAAAACCTAGTATTCTAGGTGTGGTCTTACTAAGACTTTATAGAATTTATTTATTATTTATTTATTTATTTAATCATATTTATATACGGCCCTATCTCCCAAGGGACTCAGGGCGGTTTACAGGCACTAAAAACAGATAAATAGAATATAAATACAATATAAAACATTTAAAAAACTTATTCTAAAGCCCGTCCAATTAAAAATAGAAATAAAACCCAATTTAAAACCCAAAATTTAAAATCTAGCTCAGTCCTGCACAATTAAATAAGTATGTTTTAAGCCCGCGGCGGAAGGTCCGAAGGTCCGAAAGCTGACGAAGTCCGGGGGGTAGATCGTTCCAGAGGGTGGGAGCCCCCACAGAGAAGGCTCTTCCCCTGGGCGTCGCCAGACGACATTGCCTCGCTGACGGCACCCTGAGGAGACCCTCTCTGTGAGAGCGCACGGGACGGTGGGAGGTATTCGGTCGCAGTAGGCGGTCCCGTAAGTAACCCGGCCCAATGCCATGGAGCGCTTTAAAGGTGGTCACCAAAACCTTGAAGCGCACCCGGAAGGCCACAGGAAGCCAGTGCAGTCTGCGCAGGATAGGTGTCATATGGGAGCCACGAGGGGCTCCATCTATCACCCGCGCAGCTGCATTCTGGACTAACTGTAGCCTCCGGATGCCCCTCAAGGGGAGCCCCATGTAGAGAGCATTGCAGTAATCCAGGCGAGACGTCACGAGTGCGTGAGTAACTGTGGATAGGGCATCCCGGTCCAGAAAGGGGCACAACTGGCGTACCAGGCGAACCTGGTAGAACGCTCTCCTGGAGACGGCCGTCAAATGCTCTTCTAGAGACAGCCGTTCATCCAGGAGGACGCCTAAGTTGCGGACCCTCTCCATCGGGGCCAATGACTCGCCACCGATGGTCAGCCGCGGATTTAGCTGACTGTACCGGGATGCCGGCATCCACAGCCACTCTGTCTTGGCGGGATTGAGCTTGAGCCTGTTTCTCCCCATCCAGACCCGTACGGCCTCCAGACACCGGGACAGCACTTCGATAGCTTCGTTGGGGTGGTTCGGTGTAGAAAAGTACAGCTGAGTATCATCCGCATACAGCTGATACTTCACACCGAAACCACTGATGATCTCACCCAGCAGTTTCATGTAGATGTTAAACAGAAGGGGCGAGAGGATCGACCCCTGCGGCACCCCACAAGTGAGGCGCCTCGGGGACGACCTCTGCCCCCCTGTCAACACCGACTGCGACCGGTCGGAGAGATAGGAGGAGAACCACCGATAAACGGTGCCTCCCACTCCCAATCCCCCCAACCGGCGCAGCAGGATACCATGGTCGATGGTATCGAAAGCCGCTGAGAGGTCTAATAGGACCAGGGCAGAGGAACAACCCCTATCCCTGGCCCTCCAGAGATCATCTACCAACGCGACCAAAGCCGTCTCCGTGCTGTAACCGGGTCGGAAACCGGACTGGAACGGGTCTAGATAGACAGTTTCATCCAGGTGCAAGGGAAGCTGATATGCTACCATACTCTCTACAACCTTCGCCGCGAAGCGAAGGTTGGAGACCGGACGATAATTACCTAAAACAGCCGGGTCCAGGGAAGGCTTCTTAAGGAGGGGCCTCACCACCGCCTCTTTCAAGGCGGCCGGGAAGACACCCTCCACCAAAGAAGCGATCGTAATCGCCTGGAGCCAGCCTCGTGTCACCTCCCGAGTGGCCAGCACCAGCCAGGAGGGGCACGGGTCCAGTAAACACGTGGTGGCATTCAACCTACCCAGCAACCTGTCCATGTCCTCGGGAGCCACAGGGTCAAACTCATCCCAAATAATGTCGCCAAGACCACCCTCGAGCATCTCACCCGCATCACCGCAATCTTGGTCCAGACCATCCTGAAGCTGAACGATTTTATCGTATAGATAACCGTTAAACTCCTCAGCCCGTCCCTGCAACGGGTCATCCCGCTCCCCCTGATGAAGGAGGGAGCGAGTCACCCGAAACAGGGCGGCCGGGCGGTTATCTGCCGATGCAATGAGGGAGGAGGCGTAGCTACGCCTCGCTTCCCTCAATGCCACTAGGTAAGTCCTAGTATAGGACTTCACTAGTGTCCGATCAGCTTCCGAACGGCTAGACCTCCAGGAACTCTCTAGGCGTTTTCTCCGGCGCTTCATCCCCCTCAGCTCCTCGCAGAACCAAGGAGCCGGTTGGGCCCTGCGCCGGGTCAGAGGCCGCAAAGGCACGACTCGGTCTAAGGCCCCCGCCGCGGCCCGTTCCCAGGCCGCAACAAGTTCCTCGGCCGAGCCGTGAGCCAGACCCTCAGGAAATGGCCCAAGCTCCGTCCGGAACCCATCCGGGTCCATCAGGTGCCTGAATGGTATTAGCACCTCACTTGATCTTAATTGTATCCCTCTGTTAATGCAATTTAGGATTGCATTAACTTTTTTGTCTGCTGCTACACATTGCTGGCTCATATTTAGCTGGTTGTCCACTAAGATTCCAAGATCCTTCTCATAGTAACAGCTATTAAGCTTGGTTTCATCCAGTCTATATGTGCACTTTTGATAAAGTGTAAGACTTTACTTTTCTCTATGTTGAATTTTATTTTGTTAAATTGGGTCCAGTGTTCAAGTCTGTCAAGATCCATCTGGCTCTTTATTTTATTTATTTATTTATTTATTTTGTCACAACAATATATGTAACTATCATACAGAAAGATTATATAGTATATAAAGGTATAGAAGAAAAGAAAAACAATAGGACAGGAACGTTTGTGCGCTTATGCACGCCCCTTTGTGCGCTTATGCATGCCTCTTGAGCCTATCTTCTAGGGCAGGGGTGTCAAACTCAAGGTCCGGGGGCTGGATTCAGCCTGCGGGGTACTTAGATCTGGCCCACGGGGCCACCCTGGAAACAGCAAAGATCCATTTTCAACTGCCAAGGTGCGGCCCTCCTGAGCTCTGTTTTCACTGGCAGAGGGCTTCAGGAGGCCCTGGCAGTCGAAAACAGAGCTTGGGAGCCTGTTTTCATTGGCAGAGTGCTCGGGCCACCAGAGGTGCCCTTGAAAGGAGTGATGTTGCGCTGGCCATACCCCCCCTGCCCACGCCTCTCCCCCCCCCAGGCAAACACAACCCTGATGCGGCCCTCAATGAAAATGAGTTCGACACTCTGTTGTAGGGTGTTAGCCAGTGGGGAGATTCAGCCAGTTTGTGCCAGTTTGGCCAAACCTGTTGTTAGTTTTTTGTGTATTTTGGTTAACCAGTTGTTCCCACCACTGGCTGACCTGCCCCACCCACCAGGGTTGCCATTCAGGGCGGGGAGGCTGCAGGGGCACGACTGGGAGCTGTGCTGATCAGCTGGGAGGTGGCAATGGACCGGCCGAGCCAATCAGCTGGGATTGGCTGACTGATCAGTCAGTTCAGTCAAACCTTCCAACTTCGCGAGATCTTCCCCCCCCCCAGAAGTTGGAAGTTCTGACTGAACTTTTTTTAAACAGGTAGTCACATGGTCTTCTTTTGTTGCCCTGCACATAGGAGAACAGAGCTGGAAAGCAGGTTAGTGAAGGAATGGTGGTTGTTCTGGAATGGGGTGGAAGTGAGGATTTTGCATTACCTTTGCACTGGGATGGGGTGGAAGTGAAGGTTTTGTATTATGATTGCTTATAGAAAGTAAGAACTAGTAAAAGAGGAACGGAAAAATCCCAATCTGTAGAATAGCTTTTTTTTTTAGCCTTGGCAAGTTTAAGGTGGTGAACTTCATGCTGACTGGGGAATTCTGGGAATTGAAGTCTATGCACCTTAAAGTTGCTAAAGTTGAGAAGCATGGGTCTACACTAGAGTTTAGGATTTTCCATTCCTGTTTTATTTAGAGTTTGGTGCAATTAGATAAATCAGTTGTGCTTTCCTTAACAAATAGTGATTAAAGTGATATGAACCATTACTGGACTTTTTGTGAGAAACTGAAATTAAATTTGATCTGGGCTTTGATGATTAGATATGGGATTATGGAAATAATGTAGACAAATGTTAATCTTAGAGTAAGAGTTTGATATATTTTTTTACTTATATCTGTACCAAAGAAAGTTGGAAGTCATTCTTTTTTGGTTTTCCTTCTTTTCCTCTTTCTTTCTCACACTTTCATTATTTTTCTTTCCTGAGATGTTTCTTTTTTTCAAATCTGTTTTTATTTGTTTATCCCTTAGCTTTTTTTGATGTATGATCAAATACTCAGCCATTATAATTCTACATTCCTTATTTACAGAAATCATATCAAAATTTAGAATGAAAACCAAGGGAGCCATCTCATATGGCAGGCTCTGAGTCCCTCTAACCAAAAAGTGTTTATCGATAGAATAGAATATTTATAGCTCAGGTTGAACTGTGGGGTCCTCTGAGCTTGATGGTTTTCTTGCAGATGTTTCATTATCAAACTAAGTAACATTATCAGTACTAGAAGAGAATTTGCTCTTATTTTCATATACTAGTGGCTTATTCTGTCAGTGTTGATCAGTTGCTTCATAAAAAGTGTTTTGATTGGTGCTGGGTCTCTACAGCCTGAGGCAGAGAAGGGCTATTTTGCATCTCTACCTCAAATGTTCTTTAAAATACAGAGTTTCCCAGCATTCCTTTAGGAACCTCCAACATACAAACTGTGGTTACTCATCCTAAAATGAATCCACTTTACCTGGAGTTTCAAAATTTGCTGTTTGCTGGGGAAATGCGTAGCTAAAAGTCAGTCTATATTTAGTGTACATCTGACTTTGGGGGTATTTCTTCATAAGTGTATTTTCTCTGCAATTCACACCCCTTGGTCGCTGGATCTGGATGTCACAAAGCAAAGCCCACATTTTGTAATTTTGCTAGTTTTGGCTGGCCGAGTGCTGGAGGAGGCTGAATGCTGTCATACCCCTTGGCCATGCCCATCCAGCCAGTCATTAGGGCAGAGAACCAGTTGTTAAATTATTTGAAACGCAACACTGGTGTTAGCTATTCCTACTAGTTTAGTATCATCCGCAAATTTGGTAAGTTCCCCTTCTATTCCCTCATCTAAGTCATTTATGAAGATACGGAAGAGACATTACCATCAACCCATGCACATCTTGAAAACACGGAGCACATCAGCCTGACATAAGCTGCATTGCAAAGGAAGTCAAAGGAAGAAAATGTCATAGAGCAAGTTTATTTTTTGCTAGTTTTATTTTTTGGTTTCTTTGGATATTTGTTAAAAATAATGTACTAAAGGAGTCTTGAGCAACCGCAAACATTCAAAATAAGTGTTTTGGGAGGAGGTTAAAAATTAATGCTTTATCCTTAATTTCCAAAGCTATTATGCTCGATTTTTGGTTAAAAGGAAATAAATTCTGGATTAACAAGTTTAAAAGAAGTTAAAATTAGAATTCGGGTTTATGACATAATACAGATTTGATTTGATTTGATTTGAAGAAGCTGAATTCCCTTTCATTACTAATTCATCAGCAGATTTTTATTTTTTCTGAGCAGGTCACATAGTCAAGTTAGCTATACAACCTAGGGCAGTGTTTCTTGACTGTGGCAACTTTAAGATGAGAGGCTTCCTGGGGAATTCTGGGAATTGAAATCCACCTGTTCATCCATTTATTTGAAAGAATAAATCCATTCATCCTCTGATGCTACTGCTACAGGCTTTCCACCCTGTTCCACCGCCCACAAATTTGGTGTGAAATTTCAAAAGGTTATTCTTTACGAGCTCTTACTAAAGTATCCTTACGAATGTGTGAAATTGCTTTGTTCTGAACTTACAGAAGATCGTGTTTCTCTCCCTTTATTCTTTTTTCCTTTCATCTTCCTAGATTTTTCCCTCATATAATGATCATTAATAACTTTGTACCTCAGAAAACAATAAACACATTTATCCAAACCAAGAAAGAGTATACTTATCTCTTTCTCTCGGGTTTTTTTTGTAACAGTGCAGAAGTTTCTATATAGGGAACAATAAATGGAAACAGATTATCTGCCAAAAAGTATTGAGGCAATTAAGGAGGGTTGCCTCCATTTATTAAGAGCTAATTTGTCAGGATGGGTCTTCTTTCTCTATTGAATAATTTTCACCCACTTATTATAATAATGGGTTTGTCATATGGACAAATTTAAAATGCAAAAGCATCCATGAGAGGTTTAAAGTGATGAGAACAAGATAAAAAGAGAGAGAAAATATTCTTTATATGCTTGATTACAATGAAAGAAGAAAATATTGAAACCTGGGATCCTTTATTTCCTGCCTCTTTCTAGAGTTCATTAGATCAGGAGGAGAAATTTCACCTAAATTCTGCTTCAGTGTTTTCAAAGAAAGGGAAAGAAATCAGTTGCTGTTGAGGAAACAACAACATAGTTTTGATACTTCAAGGCAGTGTCCTAAATCTGGAGGCCATTTTAACTTCCTTGGTCTGTCCTTTCTTACATTTTAAATCTCATTAGAATAGAATTTTTTTATTGGCCAAGTGTGATTGGACACACAAGGAATTTGTCTTGGTGCATATGCTCTCAGTGTACATAAAAGAAAAGATAGGTTCATCAAGGTACAACATTTACAACACAATTGATGATCAATATATCAATATAAATCATAAGGATTGCCAGCAACAAGTTATAGTCATACAGTCATAAGTGGAAAGAGATTGGTGATGGGAACTATGAAACGATTAATAGTAGTGCAGATTCAGTAAATAGTCTGACAGTGTTGAGGGAATTATTTGTTTAGCAGAGTGATGGCCTTCGGGAAAAAACTGTTCTTGTGTCTAGTTGTTCTGGTGTGCAGTGCTCTATAGCGTCGTTTTGAGGGTAGGAGTTGAAACAGTTTATGTCCAGGATGCGAGGGATCTGCAAATATTTTCACAGCCCTCTTCTTGATTCGTGCAGTATATAGGTCCTCAATGGAAGGCAAGTTGGTAGCAATTATTTTTTCTGCAGTTCTAATTATCCTCTGAAGTCTGTGTTTTTCTTGTTGGGTTGCAGAACCGAACCAGACAGTTATAGAGGTGCAAATGACAGACTCAATAATTCCTCTGTAGAATTGGATCAGCAGCTCCTTGGGCAGTTTGAGCTTACTGAGTTGGCGCAGAAAGAACATTCTTTGTTGTCCTTTCTTAATGATGTTTTTGATGTTAGCTGTCCATTTGAGATCTTGCGATATGATAGAACCCAGAAATTTGAAGGTTTTTACTGTTGATACTGTGTTGTCAAGTATTGTGAGAGGTGGAAGTATGGAAGGGTTTTTCCTAAAGTCTACCACCATTTCTACGGTTTTGAGTGTGTTCAGTTCCAGATTGTTTTGGTTGCACCACAAGGCTAGTCGTTCGACCTCTCGTCTATATGCGGATTCGTCATTGTCTCGAATGAGACCAATCACTGTTGTGTCATCTGCGAACTTCAGTAGCTTAACAAATGGATCATTGGAGATGCAGTCATTGGTATACAGAGAGAAGAGAAGTGGGGAGAGCACACAGCCTTGGGGGGCCCCTGTGCTAATTGTAGAGGTATTTGATGTGATCTTGCTTAGCTTCACCTGCTGCTTCCTGTTTGTTAGGAAGCTTGTGATCCACTTACAAGTCTGTTCCGGTACCTGTAGCTGGTTTAGCTTAGTTAGAAGAATGTCTGGAATGATGGTATTGAATGCTGAACTAAAGTCTACAAAAAGGACCCTTGCATAGGTCTTTGGAGACTCAAGATGTTGTAGGATGTAGTGCAGAGCCATATTAACAGCATCATCTGTTGATCTATTTGCTCGGTATGCAAATTGCAAGGGGTCTAAGAGCGGATTCGTGATGGTTTTCAGGTAGGAAAGCACTAGCCTTTCAAAGGTTTTCATGACTACAGATGTTAGAGCAACTGGTCTGTAGTCATTCAGTTCCTTGATGGTGGGCTTCTTCGGCACTGGGATGATGGTAGAGCGTTTGAAGCAAGAAGGAACATAGCACATCTCTAGTGATTTATTGAAAATATGGGTGAAGATGGGGGCCAATTGGTCAGCACAGACTTTTAAGCAAGAAGGAGTTATCTTGTCTGGGCCTGGAGCTTTTCCTGGCTTTTGTCTGTGAAATAGGTCCTGCACTTCCTTTTCTGTGATCACTAGGGGTTGTGAACCCAATGAAATGGGGTCAGTTGTAGGAGGCTTGGCTGTTGTTGGTGTGTCTGAGATGGGGGTTGTGGAGATAGGTGGCTGTAGTTTCCTTTCAAACCTGCAGTAAAACTCATTCAGGTCATCTGCCAGTTGTTGATTACCTTCAGCCTGGGAAGGAGGTTTGCCATAGCCGGTGATATTTTTAAGAGTTTTCCACATGTTTGCTGGTTCATTTGCTGAAAATTGATTCTTTAGCTTTTCAGAGTAGCTTCTTTTTGCTGCTCTTATCTCCCTTGTTAGTGCATTTCTGGCCTGATTGTACAGCATTCTATCACCTTTTCTGTAGGCTTCCTCTTTGGAATGTCATAGTTGCTTAAGTTTAGGTGTAAACCAAGGTTTGTTATTACTGTGTATTCGCAAGTTCCTTGTAGGTACACATAGGTCTTCACAGAAGCTGACATATGATGTTACAGTATCTGTGAGTTCATCCAGGTCTGCAGAGGTATCTTTAAAAATATTCCAATCGTAGTTCCTCCAAGCGATAAGAGATGTGCTTATACTCCAAGCAAGGGAATGCCACAAGATCAAATTTGCACCCAAATACTGTGGAAACACTCATTTTATCAGCAATAAGATCTCTCAAGCAAGAGAGACTCATGAGGATTATGTTCAGAAGTGTCCGCAGGATGGGGTTAAGAAAGTTTGCTTTGCCTAAAAATAGGTACATCTTCCTGCCAATGATCCCCTTTCCAAAAAACATGATGGCTCAGGATATCCAGAGCAGTCAACTTCATGTCCAGGGTTCCAAAGGTGCTTTATCCAAAAGGCAACTGACTTCCTTGTGTTTTTTCCTTGTTTTTTTTTTTTTTTGCTTTGAAAAATTTTCACTTCTCATTCAAGAAGCTTCCTCAGTTCTAACTAACCTCAGTCCAATCCAGTTGCCATGGCCTAGATGATTGGGAATCTCCATAGATATTCATGCCCAATGAGTTTTTTGAGTAGTGTTGGTTTGCTTCTCCTCCTCCACTCCACCTTTGCTCAAAAAGGAAAGAGAAGAAAGAGGTTTAATCTGCAGCCAATGAATGCAAGAACATGAAATAATATCAGGCAGCATTTTAAATCTCAATACACTCTGGCCCATTAACAGCCTGCTTGTAGAAATTACAGTGCTGTGATGATGTAATTGTTGTTTTAATTGATCTTGTCCATTAGTCGCTCAAGGATGAGAGATCCCTTGGCAGACAGACCTTCATCGGAGTCACCCAAGCTCATCTTTCTCCTAGTACAATATTTGCCAAAATCCTGGGTCACATCGGTAATTATGCAATGATGAGCTTCATTGGAGTCATCCAAGCTCATCTTTCTCCTAGTACAATATTTGCCAAAATCCTGGGACACATCGGTAATTATGCAATGATGAGCTAATGTTTAGCCCACTGAAAGGTTTTTCTTAGTCTTGCAGGCCAAATTCATTAGCCCTTAAACAATAAGGTTCCACTGTTTAGAAGTCATTTTTAACTCTTACCATTAGAGAATAAAATGGGGGGACTATGAGATCAATATGCGAACAAAGACCAGACAAGGAAAAAAAAGACCACCCTAAGTTGGAAAATGTGAGATATATCTTCTTCAGGGATTTGGAGACGGTACTGGAAAAGTTGGGTTGCATTGATTTTACATCACCTCTCTGGAAATGGTTTGTAGTTTGATAGTAGGTAATGTTTATTGTACACAGAAGCTGTTGAATTCAGCTTCAGAATTCAAAATTTTTGCCTAATAGAATCAAGAGGTCTCTTTTGATATTCTTGATACTCATTTTACTACTTTGATACAATACTACTTGATGCTATTTTTGCTACTCTTACCAACTGCATTGTTTTCCTCTTTGTCAGAATATTCATGACTGGGAAGACATTGTAACAAAGTCAGCCAATGAATAGGCATAGCAACTGGGTCAACTGATGAGAGCTATTTAGAAACAGAAACTTAAGCAAGAAGCGTGGCTTAGGTATTAAACTCTGAGTTCTGAAGCTGCAAACTAGTCTGTCTGCTGAATTGAAACTGAAACTAGTCTGCTGTACTCTGCTTGTGTTTTGCTTGTAACTGCTACCACATTGGAAGAATCTGCTATTGGTATTGTACATTTAACTTCATCTGATTTATGTATATAAAGAAGTTAATGAATCCTGCTGAATCAGTTTACCTGTGTGTGCTTTCTGGATTTGACTTTGCAACAAACTCTGACACTCTTTGTTTCCTTCTGCACTCCTCTTCTTTCTCCTTTAACTTTCCTAGTGCAAAAAGTTAGCACCCCCTCCTAGAAGAATGAAATATTTTAGGAAATATTAAAAAGTCAGAATGTTATATTTCCCTGGATGAGAAAAGGAGAAACATGTTTTAAAGACAAAGCAGCTCCCGACAGCTCCCTGCCCCCCCCTTCAGCTCCAGGGTGATGGGATTAAGACCTTCACCCTCAGGACATGATAGGATTAGCTTCATTATCTCATCACCCAGCAAGATTCAACCAAGCCTGGGATTCAAGACAACCTACAAAGTTACCCCTGCATGGCCCCATGGGAGTCTGACAAGCAATGAGAATACATTTTTTACACAGGAACAGGAAGCTCCAGGGCAGGACCCAGGAGAGGATATAAATCTCTCTCTCACACACACAGCCATGTGCTCTTTTTGCCCAGGACTTCAAACCATGTGGTTCTGTCCATCATTAAACCATCTTTCCAAGCAGTATCCAGTGTCTTTCTTCCCACTTGGAACTGAACCCAGATGGACATTTCTTCCAACACTAACCTTTGTTTCTATTTGTTATTATATCTGATAATAAACTTTAATAAAATATATATTAAAAATTCTTATCAATACTTACTAATTGGACTTCCAACTATTTCCACCTAGGGTTTAGCTGACTTCCGCCCAGAGCAAAGGATGGACCAGAGGACCTCTGAAGTCCCTCCCAACTCCTGCAGACTGCCACAAGCCTTTTCCACTTGTTCCTTGAGCTAGGAGGAAAAACGACAATTACATTTGAAATCTGCATCATGCTTGTGAAAATAGGCCGGAAGGCAAGTGTGTAATCTTTCTAAAAACAAAGGAAGCTGTAATGAAGCAAAACATTGACTCAACTCCCAAACGTGTTTGTGTTCCCCATCACCTTGGAATATTGTGTCTCATTAAGTAAAAATTAGCAAGTAGCATAAATAATCAATCCTGAAGCAAACTGTAAATTGGGCAGACTCTATGTGATGAGCAATTACTTGATACACAGACCAGAGCAAATTGCTCATTGCAATCCATAGCTTTTTATGTCTTCCATGAAACATGAGTGTCATAATTCCAAATAACATGTTCTTAAACATTGCCCTTCTGTTCAATGGCAATTTGTGAACAGGAGAGCACTGGAAGTGCTGAATTAATTACAATCTGCTCAGATGAGATCGGTTGCAAAGAAGAAAACTTTAACTCCCACCCTCACCTTTGTAAAAAAATCCCAACAGCTTCCCTAACCTGCTGTAAAACATTGAATAGAAACCAATTAAGAATAGTTTATACAAAAAAGGATCTATTTATATACTCTATTTATGAGTTCATCCCATCACAATCATTTTCAGAATAATTTACAAAATAAAAAAAGGTAAAATTATAGAAGCAGTATAAATACAGCCTTGTAAAACATAAAGCATTTGCATAAATTTAACATAGAAACAAAATTTAAGTAATTGTACCAAGCAGAGGATAAGGCATATTTTTTCCCAAGACAGTAAAATAGCCCAGGAGTGAAAAAATTTGGATTAAAAAGCCTGCAGGGATGAAAGGATCACTCCATGAAACCACAAAAATTTGAAGGTGGTTGCCAGGTGAATCTCTCCAAAAGGGATTGTTTCAGGGTTCCAACGGATGACCTAATTAAATCATGAGTGTTGAGCCAAGCTTCAAAAGAAATCCAGTTATTTATTAGGAGCTTCATTTCTGCAGGTTTCCAAGTGTAGCCAGCTCTGACCCTATGTAATTTACGCTCCAATTATGACCCTGTTTCCCCCCTCCCACCCACGGCGTGTCATCAATCACATTCCCATGGAGAAATTTTGTGGGTTGTAGAGGTCACTCCCTTCAACTGCTGTAGGTATCCCTAGGATACAGCCTTGAGGGAGATAAGCATGGAATGTGCATCTGTTTTTGGCTGCTGTGCAGTTTTGCCAGTTTCCCATTCCCCCGCCCCCGGCCTATGGCAACTTGAGAGCAGGCCACGGATGCTTTGTGAGTTGACAGAGTGTATATAGGAGGAGAGCTACTTTTCTTTCTCTTTTTTTTTGCAAATTTTTTTTATTTTCCATAATAATTCCCACAATTTGACCAGTGTACAATACAATCACTTATCCAACAATCGATCCTATACTCAGATTATGCTCAATCAGGCCTGCTCGGCCGCCACTCCCTTCCTTAATCCTTTCTACCCTTCTCATCCTTTTTCTACTTTCCCCACCATCCTTCTCCTCGCTTTCCTACTTCCCCTCCTCTTTCCCACTTCTCACTTCCATCCTTTCTAACCCTCTATCTTCCCCTCCTTGCACCAAGACAAATTCCTTGTGTGTCCAATCACACTTGGCCAATAAAATTCTATTCTATTCTTCTTCTCCTCCTATCCTTCCTTCTCCCTCCCTTCTTTCCTACCTACCTACCTGCCTACCTACTTTCTTCCTTCTTTACTCCTCTTTCCTTACCCTTTCCCTTCCGGAGTGGTTACCGAGCAGTCCCGACTTTACACCATTCCAACTTGTTTAATTCTACCATTATTCCTGTACAATGGTAATCAATCAATTTATAATCTTCCCCTTCCCCTCCCCCCATTTCCCCCCTCCCCCCCGAGACTTCCCAGAACAGAATACAGGGTAGAGTAACTAACAAACATAATCTAAAATATAACATAAAACATATTCCATTTCATACCATCACACTATCAATTCCCTTCTTTCTTAAACTCTAATACATAGCAATTCCTAACTTCACTCAAAAACTAATTGGTATTTTTTAATCTGATACTTATTTTGAATATAATCGACAGAGTGTATATAGGAGGAGAGCTACTTTTCTTTAATCACTTCACATGAGCACCAAAAAAGACCTCAGGAAACATCCACACATGCTGCAATTTTGAAAACCACTCCCTGAAATACTCTTGGTCTTCTGTGAGCATTACTTGAAATGGGTTCAATCCAAAATCACAAACCATCAATCTGATTGAAAGAAGGACTAGGAGTGACATGATTGAAGTGTTCCAATATTGTCACAAAAAGAGGATGTCAGCTTATTCCCCAAAGCACCAGAAGGTAGGACAAGAAACAATGGATGGAAATTAATCAAGGAGAGAAGCAATCTAGGTATAAGGAGAAATTTCCTAATAGTGAGAACAATTAACCAGTGGAACAGCTTGCCTTCAGAAATTGTGGGTGCTCCATCACTGGAGGCTTTTAAGAAAAGATTGGAGTAGGGTGCTGGACCTAAAAGACCTCCAAGGTTTCTTCTGACTTTGTTATTCTATATTTGGTTTGAAGTGCACGTAACTCTTCTATCTGAAACTTAATCATGAGGTCCATATTCTTAGGAGTCCTCTGAAAACTGTTTTCCCTTCTCGGAATTCCCTTCTCTGAATTGCAATTCCCACACAGGTGTTCATTGTTCTTTGCCACTTCTAAGTCTTCCAAAGAACTGAACAATTATTTCCACTTATTCATGCTATAGAAGTGGGGAAATGCCCCCCACTGGTGACATCAGCGTGAGCAGAGCGAGGGAACGGTGGCTCCATTCCTGAAGCTCAGATTTTCCCAGCCAGAAAGCCTAAAATAGGCACAATCAATCCTGGAAAGATTGATTGAGAAAGAGGAATCTTCAAGGACCTTGGGGAAAAAAGCAATTTCCCCAAAGGTTCAGGAGAAGCCTCCTAATTCCAGCCGGGAAGAAACCAGCCATTCTGGCTGGCCTGAAGCACTGACAGCCAAGGAGTAGGAAGCGAAGATCAAGAAAACAACAGGATCACAAGTGGTAGGAGAGAAAAACTTTAAAAGGAGTACAATTATATTGAAAACAGTGGAGCAGAAACATCAAGACTCCAAAACTTGAGGCAGAAACATTGCCAAACAAACGCTGCGACTAGGTGGAGGAGGAGATACTTTGACAGCAGTGACTGCACAAAAGGAGAGAACAGAGGGAAAAGAGGAAAGGAGACTCCGGCCTGGATTTATCCTGAGAATTGAGTAACGTGACTATAATCTAAATATATTTACTTTATTAAGGCTAGTTTTTATAGCACTGTGAAATTTACGGGACAAAATACAGATTTAGAGACCTGAGCGGTAATTTGAAACGTGGTGTTTTGAAAGAGGCATAGAAGGAACAGAATGGGAAAATAACAGGATTGATAATTCCTAATTAAGATTTTTGAAATTGGACATTTTGGACACTTTTGGAGACTGACAAGAAACCCTATAAGTGGAGAGAATTGAAACGGAAGAAAGACTGGAGAATGATGCAAGATTGAGAGAAGATTATGCAGAAGTAAAACTAAAGAAACTTTCACTTTGTGGAATACAACAAACATAAAGTGATATAAAGTTTATAGAATTTTGGAGGATTAAGTATCCATTGGATTATTGAAGAAACTATTGAAATATATATGATTATTGATAGTAGAAAATTAACTATTGGTAAATATGAGTAATTATTGATATAATACTCGATTATTGATATTTGGAAAATAAACTTTGTGTAGCCTATATTGATATTTATTTCAACAAATTCATACAATAAGATATATAGATAGATATTATATTGAATAATAAGTGTATAATTTTATATTTTCTTGTTGCTGCTGGTATAAATATATAAATAAGTAAACTATATATGAAAAAACAAATAGAACTACATAGAATATAGATATATAGAAAATAAGAATATTAATATTATTTAGATTAAATTTAAAAATTAGATAAGAAAGAAGAACTGACGACTTCTACAGTTAATACTTTGACATTTTTAAAATTGAATTATTGGATGATAATTTAGAAAAACTTATGGCAGATAGGAAAAATGTCAACCACAGGTTCAACAACGATAACCAAAATAAATAAAACAGCCCTAAACCCCACACCCACTACCTCCTCACCAGTGCAGCAGAGATCAATAGAGAGTATGCTTGGAGCAGATAAATCAGGTTCTACATCTAACCTACAAAGCATTGAGGTGACATTGCTAATGATACAGGAGGTAATGATCAAAACACAAGAAACCATTGCAAATAATCACGAAGAGACAAAAAGAAATCATGGACCTTAAATCAGATATGGGAGAAATGAAGGAGAACATTAAAAAAATGGATGACAAAATAGAAAAAATCCAACAGAACATTTTCAGAAACACACAAAGGATTCAAACAGTTGAGTCAAAAATGGAACAAACGGAAAAGAAAATAGTGACAATAGAACAAAAACAGATAGTAGTCAACAGAGAACAATAGGAATCAATAGTATTTCTGGAAATGGAGAAAGCTTCATTTTACCTTAGATTTCAAAACATTATAGAAAATAAAGAGGAAGAGTTAGGGGAAACAATGGTGGAAATCCTAGCAGCAGCAACACAAAGAGATAAGGAAGTTATGAGAAGAAATATCGATGAGGTGTACAGAGTACACATGAATTATGCACGCAGGCATAAATTACCAAAAGAAGTCCATGTTAGGTTTACAAAAAAAAAAAACAAAAAACACTATAAAGGATGAAATCTATTAAAAAATGAGAGAAGAATCGATACGATATAAAGGAAAAGAACTAATAACCCTCAAACAAATCCCCAGACAAGTGAGAAATCAGAGAAGGAATTATAACTTTTTAACATCACAACTGAATAAGTATAAGATCATGTTCCGATGGTTAATACCAGAGGTTATTTTAATCTCCTGGCAAGAGAAAAAATATAGAATAGATACACTAGATAAAGCTCAAGAGTTCTTTGAACATCATTTTGTCTTAGAAGAAGAACAAGAGAGCAGGGAAGAAGTCAAGAGTAAGAGCCAGGAAGAATGCCACCTGGAAGAAAATGAGGGTGAGAAAGAAGAAAAAAGGAAACTGGAAAAGGAACGAACAGAGAGAGAAGGGACAAAGGGAAGAATCCAAATAGAAACAAGAAGCACAAGAAAACTAAGAGTAACAAACAAATAAGAATTAATATGGAGGAAGAAATAAAAATGACTTCAATGAATATAAACAATTTAAACAATTTAGGGCCTCTGTGGCTCAGACTGGGAAAACAGTCTGTTATTAACAGCAGCTGCTTGCAATTACTGCAGGTTCAAGCCCCACTAGGCCCAAGGTTGACTCAGCCTTCCATCCTTTATAAGGTAGGTAAAATGAGGACAGATTGTTGGGAGCAATAAGTTGACTTTGTATATAATATACAAATGGATGAAGACTATTGCTTGACATAGTGTAAGCCGCCCTGAGTCTTCGGAGAAGGGCGGGATATAAATGCAAATAAAAAATATATATCAAAAAACATCTAAAAACAAAACAAGTATACACAGATGAGGAAGGAAGGATTTTAATGATCGAAATGCAAACAGAACAAAAAAATTATTACTGATCTCAATTTATGCACCAAACAATAATCAAAATGAATTTTATAAAAAGATACACAATAAAGTAAAAGAATTAAAATATGAAAACCTCTGCCTAATAGGCAACTTTAATGCGATTACAGATTTGAAAAAAGACTATCAAAATAACAAGAAAAACAAAACCAAGAAAAATACATTACCAGACACATTTCATGAGATGACACATATATCTGCAAGATACATGGAGGGAAATAAACAAGGGGAAAAAACAATACACATTCTATTTTAGTCCATCAATTGTGATCTAGGATAGATATGGTATGGATGATGACAGAGCTTAGAAACGATGTAGAAGAAGTGGAAATAGGGACAAACATGTGGGCAGACCATAATCCAGTAAGAGTAACATGAAAAGGTCAAAAGAAAAGAAAAAGGTGGATGATGAATAAAGAAATATTAAAAGATAAAGAGTACGCCCAGATGATTGAAAAGGAGATGAATATATTTTTCAAGATAAACACAAAAGAAGAAACTTCCCTTCAAAACCTAGGGGACACTGCAAAAGCATACTTAAGAGGTCTAACAATTACCTACACAGCGAAGAAAAATAAAAACAAAACACAAGAACGAGACCTTTGTCATGGTCAGATCACTCTCTCCTTCACCTGGACTTTCTGACCGCCATCCAATACCGCAGGGAGATGGAGCCGATGCGTTGGTTCCGTCCCAGGCGCCTGATGGACCCGGAGAGGTTCCGGACGGAGCTTGGGCCACTTCCTGAGGGTCTGGCTCACGGCACGTCGGAGGAACTTGTTGCGGCCTGGGAACGGGCCGCGGCGGGGGCCTTAGACCGTGTCGTGCCTTTGCGGCCTCTGACCCGGCGCAGGTCCCAACCAGCTCCTTGGTTCTCCGAGGAGCTGAGGGGGATGAAGCGCCGGAGAAGACGCCTAGAGAGTTCTTGGAGGTCTAGCCGTTCAGAGGCTGATCGGACACTAGTGAAGTCCTATAATAGGGCTTACCTAGTGGCATTGAGGGAAGCGAGGCGTTGCTACGCCTCCTCCCTCATTGCGTCGGCAGATAACCACCCAGCCGCCCTGTTTCGGGTGACTCATTCCCTCCTTCACCAGGGGGAGCGGGATGACCCGTTGCAGGGACGTGCTGAGGAGTTTAACGGTTATCTATACGATAAAATCGTTCAGCTTCGGGACGGGTTGGACCAAAATTGCGGTGACTCAGGTGAGACGTCCAAGGGTGGTCTTGGTGACATTGTTTGGGATGAGTTTGACCCTGTGGCTCCCGAGGACATGGACAGGTTGTTGGGTAGGTTGAATGCCACCACGTGTTTACTGGACCCGTGCCCCTCCTGGCTGGTGCTGGCCACTCAGGAGGTGACACGAGGCTGGCTCCAGGCGATTACGACTGCTTCTTTGGTGGAGGGTGTCTTTCCGGCCGCCTTGAAAGAGGCGGTGGTGAGGCCCCTCCTCAAGAAGCCTTCCCTGGACCCAGCTGTTTTAGGTAATTATCGTCCGGTCTCCAACCTTCGCTTCGCGGCGAAGGTTGTAGAGAGTATGGTGGCATATCAGTTTCCCTTACACCTGGATGAAACTGTCTATCTAGACCCATTCCAGTCCGGTTTCCGGCCCAGTTACAGCACGGAGACGGCTTTGGTCGCGTTGGTGGATGATCACTGGAGGGCCAGGGATAGGGGTTGCTCCTCGGCCCTGGTCCTATTAGACCTCTCAGCGGCTTTCGATACCATCGACCATGGTATCCTGCTGCGCCGGTTGGAGGGATTGGGAGTGGGAGGCACCGTTTATCGGTGGTTCTCCTCCTATCTCTCCGATCGGTCGCAGACGGTGTTGACAGGAGGGCAGAGGTCGGCCCCGAGGCGCCTCACTTGTGGGATGCCGCAGGGGTCGATCCTCTCGCCCCTTCTGTTCAACATCTATATGAAGCCGCTGGGTGAGATCATCAGTGGTTTCGGTGTGAGGTACCAGCTGTATGCGGATGACACCCAGCTGTACTTTTCCACACCGGACCACCCCAACGAAGCTATCGAAGTGCTGTCCCGGTGTCTGGAAGCCGTACGGGTCTGGATGGGGAGAAACAGGCTCAAGCTCAATCCCTCCAAGACAGAGTGGCTGTGGATGCCGGCATCCCAGTACAGTCAGCTGAGTCTGCGGCTGACTGTCGGTGGCGAGTCATTGGCCCCGATGGAGAAGGTGCGCAACTTGGGCGTCCTCCTGGATGAACGGCTGTCTCTGGAAGATCATTTGACGGCCGTCTCCAGGAGAGCGTTCTACCAGGTTCGCCTGGTGCGCCAGTTGTGCCCCTTTCTAGACCGGGATGCCCTATGCACGGTCACTCACACCCTCGTGACGTCTCGCCTGGATTACTGCAATGCTCTCTACATGGGGCTCCCCTTGAAGGGCATCCGGAGGCTGCAGTTAGTCCAGAATGCGGCTGCGCGGGTGATAGAGGGAGTCCCTCGTGGCTCCCGCATGACACCTATCCTGCGCAGACTGCACTGGCTACCTGTGGCCTTCCGGGTGCGCTTCAAGGTCTTGGTAACCACCTTTAAAGCGCTCCATGGCATAGGGCCGGGTTACTTACGGGACCGCCTACTGCTACCGAATACCTCTCACCGACCCGTGCGCTCTCACAGAGAGGGACTCCTCAGGGTGCCGTCAGCGAGGCAATGTCGTCTGGCGACGCCCAGGGGAAGGGCCTTCTCTGTGGGGGCTCCCACCCTCTGGAACGAACTACCCCCGGGACTTCGTCAACTTCCGGACCTCAGGACCTTCCGCCGCGAGCTTAAAACACACTTATTCATTTGCGCAGGACTGGATTAGATTTTAAATTTATGGGTTTTAAATGGGTTTTATTTTTTATATTGTTTTAAATATTCGGCTTTCAGAATATGTTTTTTAATTGTTTTTTACTTTGTATTTATGTGTTTTTATGTGCCTGTTAACCATCCTGAGTCCTTCGGGAGATAGGGCGGTATACAAATACGATTAATAAATAAATAATAAATAAATAAATAAATAAAAACGAGACAATCTGTTACAAGAACTAAAAAAATTGGAATCCAACCTACAGAAGGAACCCCAAAATAAAAAGATTAAAGGAAAAATACATTTGATAAAACACAAAATTAATTTGACTACACAAATAGAGATAGCAAGAAAAATTAAGACAGCAAAACAAATTCATTTCGAATACACAAACAAAACAGGACGATGGCTGGCATACAAACTAAAAAAGGAATAAGAGAAAAAAACCACGATACACCAATTACTAGATGAGCAATGAGAGATACGCTATAGAAACGAAGATAAGAAAAATATAGCAAAAAACTTATTTCAAAACCTATATGCACAAGAAAACATACATGAAGAAAATATTAAACAATACCTAAACAAATCAGATCTAATAGACTTAGAAGAGACACAGAGGGAAATACTAAATGGGCCAATTATTTTGACTGAATTAATGGAGGCAAGGAAAAAACAGAAAAACAACAAAACGCCAGGTCCAGACGACCTACCAGTAGAATTCTACAAGACATGTCAGCAATCATTAGATGAAATTTTATTAGAAACTTTTAATGAAGCATTTTTGGAGGCCAAAATACCCAATTCATGGACCAAAGCCATTATCATGCTTATCCCAAAAGAGGAGACAGATCAACTACAAATAAAAAATTATAGACCAATATCATTACTAAATGTAGATTATAAACTATTTACATTGATAATGGTGGAAAGATTAAAGAAAGTAATAAATGAATACAAACATTCTGACCAGAACAATTTTATGCCAAAAAGGCAAATAAAGAACATGAGAATAATAATAAATGTATTGGAATATTATGAAGCAAACCCAGACAAACAAATGGCATTAATATTCTTAGACACACAAAAGGCCTTCGATAATTTAAATTGGAGATTCCTTATTTTACAATTAGAAAATATGAAATTTGGCGATAAATTTGTAAATATGATAAAGAAGATATACTCAACCCAAACAGCAAAGGTAGCAATAAATGGAGATATGACTGAACAATTTACAATAATAAAAGGAGTGAGGCAGGGATGCCCCTTATCTCCTTTATTGTTCATTCTAACTTTAGAGATACTGTTAAATAAAATTAGAAGCGATAATGAAATAAAAGGACTGAAAGTAAAAAAAAGAAGAATACAAACTTCAAGCCTTTGCTGATGACTTGGTCTTCACCCTGGAACAACCGATATTGACAGGACCCAAACTACTATCACAAATAGAAGAATATGGGAAACTAGCAGGACTCAAAATAAACAGGCTAAAAACAAAGGCACTAATGAAAAATCTTACAAAACAGCAGGAGAAGGAATTAGAAGACAAAATGGGTATACAAATGACAAAAAAAATATCTAGGAATTTGGCCAACAAATAAAAGTTCATCATTCAGAAAAGACAATTATAATAAATTAACACAACAGATAAAGACTTAGAAATTTGGAGGAAATTACAGCTATCTTTGCTAGGGAAAAAAGCATCAATCAAAATGAATGTGTTACCAAGAATATTATTTTTATTACAAGTAATACCCATAAAATTAGGGAATTTTTTTTTAAAGATTCGAATAAGCTTATATTTGGCAGGGGAAGAAACCAAGGATTAAAATAAAATCTTTACAAGATAGCAGGAAAAGAGGAGGATTTGGACTCCAAGATTGGGAAACCTATTATAAAGCAACATCATTGATATGGATCAAGGATTGGATAGAATTAAAAAATAAAAGAATTCTAGCATTAGAGGGGGTACAATCTACAAAGAGGGTGGCATGCATTTCTGTGGGAGGGAAAAAGTAGACAACATGGATATTTTCAAAGGCATTTAATTAGAGAAGCACTGTTACAGACATGGCAAGGGATAAAAAAGAACCACTATGATAAAATTCTGGAATGGTTATCCACAATGGAGGCCCAAATTTACCCAAACGCATTAAAATGAAAAGATACAAAGATTTGTTAAATAATCAAGGGGAACTAAAAACAAGACTGTCAGCCTCCGCTTTATTTAAGCTTTATTTAAGTGTATTTCTCCTAGTAGACTGTTTTACTGCTTATTACTTCATTAAAGTTTTTCTTCTTACTGAATGTCTTGCATGATTTATGGAGGAGGGAGGAGGTTTGTACTGATATCAGCGTTAGGCTGACATTGCATGTGTGTGTGTGTGTGTGTGTGTGTGTGTGTGTGTGTGTGTGTGTGAGATAGTCTTTCAAACAGACATTTGAACTGATTTGGCGCGTGAATGTAACGGGAGTTGCCTGCTTCACATTCCATCCAGAAGATTGACAGAGGGAGAATATCGGAAGTGAAACTACACGTGGCCGAGGAGGAAGACGACATTGGATTATAACTGTTTGAATTCTAGTGGGAGGAGGGTTCAGGAGGGGATATGACGTCTGTGATTTTAGTATACTTTCAGTTCTGGCTTTGCTTCCATAGCAATCAGACTTGTTTAGTAAAAATTATCAATTTCTTCAAAATGATGGAATTGGGTCTTTATTTTCTTAAACATTGATTAAAAAAAATTACAATTATTTATTAAGATACAAATTGGAAGAAAAGGTAGTCAAAGAAAACATGAGAATTTGGGCAAAAAATTTGAGCTATAATATTGAATTAGATAAGTGGGATAAATTATGGAATACAAATTATAAACTAACAATGTCTGTACCCTATAAAGAAAACATGTACAAAATGTTTTATAGGTGGCACCTGCCACCAGCTAGATTGGCAAAGATGTTCCCCAATACTTCACCACTATGTTGGAAATGTAAACAACAAAAGGGAACATATTATCATATGTGGTGGTCCTGTCCGAAACAATATTGGCAAAAAGTTAAATTACAGATAGAAGAAATTATAAATCAACATATAGAAATGAGGCCAGAAACATTTTTACTGGGAATAATTCCAGGGTCATATGAAAAAGAAATACGGTATTTAATGATCCACATAGTTACAGCGGCATGAATAGTCTATACACAGAACTGGAAAAATAACAATATACCATCTGAAGACAATATAATTAGAAAAATCATGGAATGTGCGGAAATGGATAAGCTTACGAAGGGCATACAAGAAAAAGAGGAAACAGAATATTATTTAGTATGGGAGAGATGGTATAAATGATTGGAGGAAAAGGGTGGAAAAAAGTGCAAGGAAAGATTAAATAATGGATAAACTAGGAGTAGAAATAGAAGAACAAATAGGAAGAAACAGAAATTGTGGAAAGGAAATTGGGTACACGTGTATATCTAAGTATATATGTAAATAAAATAATTATAATAATAAAATATATTATAGTGATATATATATGATATATTAGAAATATATGTATAAAAGATACATTAGGGTAAGAGAGAGAAAATGTATAAGTACTGATCACCAACGTGAAACTGTTGAAAAAAAGAAAGTGTCAATATTTCGTTTTTGTTTTTGTCTTTTTAAAAAAAATATGTTTAATAAAAATTATTTTTTAAAAAGTGGGGAAATCTTCTTACATGCACTTGCCAAATGGTGGCATAAGATCAAGTTGGAAAACAATTTTTCATCTCTATTTTCTAAAATGTTCTCCCTCAAATGTAATTGAAAATAGAATCCATATAGTGTAAAACCATTTAGCTAACTTTGGAGATTAACTTAGAGAATTTCAGGTAACATTTCCTGCTTATTCTGGGAATAAACTATCCCGGGAAACTGCATGAGATGTTGTCAGCTTTCTTGCTGGAGTTTAGTTCATTCCTTGTTGCAATCAAAACTGATTATTTTTTTAAAAAAATGTTTGCTGTGTATGATATAAGGGAAAATACAAATTTTCCAGATTGCCAGATAGTCATTGAAAGAGATCAGTTGGAATGATGTAAAAACATAGGAGAAAATGTCAAGGCGATATGAATATATTTTGGCCCTTTTCTGTACATTTGAGCTAACTTTTTTTTAAAAAAAATAAACTCAAATATTCCTAATTAGCCACATGAAGGTTTAATTAAATCTCAAAATCCTGCCTCTGCTGCATTAAAGACAATAAAAGTAGTCTGTAAAACGAAAGCTGGACAAAAATGGTTGAAATGAAAAGCCAATGAGATCAAGGCCAGCAGCTGTTCAGCCTTCACCATTCTTCCAGGGTTCCTAAAACTAAGAAATTCTAGAACCTAGAACTAAGGAGATATTTCCTGAGAGTGCAAACAATTAACCAGTGGAATGGCTTGCCTCCAGAATTTGTGGGTGCTCCATCACTGGAGGTTTTTAAGAAAAGATTGGACAACCTTTTGTCCGAAATATTATAGAGTCTCCTTCTCAACAGCCAACATTCTAGGAGAATCTCATATTTGGTTTCATGAGAACTTCTAACAATTTATTTATTTATTTTTTTATAAAAAAGTTTTATTTTTACAATCTTATCAAATAATTCATCCAATGTACAGTTATATACAATTAGTCGGGCCTGCCCAATCACCACCCCCCTTTTTAACCTTCTTCCCTCTTCTACCTTCTTTTACTTTCCAAACCTTCCTCTCCTTCTCTTATCTACCTCCTCTCCTCCCTCCACCCTACACTCTTCTCCCTCTTCTACCCCTCTTCCTTCCTCTTCTCCTCTTTCCTACCTCCTACTCTCTCTTTTTTCCCTCCCCACCGTTCTAAAATGGCAACTGGTCAGACCCGACCCTACATTAATTATATTTATACATCTTCAATAATCCCTGTACATTAACCATCACTCCATCACTAACCTCAACCCCCCAATTCCCTTCCCCTTTACCCCCCACCCCCCACCCCGACTTCCCAGAACAAAATGCAGGGTATCAAAACTAACAATCATAATCTAAAATAATTCCTAAATTATAATCTCTAGTCTCTCCACGCTTATTCACACTCTCAATTCCCCTCTCCTTCAAAAATATATCTAATACAAATTATTTCCTAAATTTACTCATATGCTATTTGATATTTTTTTATCTGATACTTATTTTGAATATAATCAATCCACATTTTCCATTCTAAAATATATTTTTCTTGTGTATAGTCTTTCAAGTAAGTAGAAATTTTGCCATTTCTGCCAGATTTGATACTTTAAGAGTCCATTCTTCAATTGTAGGTAATTCTTCTTTCTTCCAATATTGAGCAATCAAAAGTCTTGCGGCTGTTATTAAGTTCAGAATCAATTTAGTCTCTATAGCTGTACAATCCATAATTATTCCTAGTAAAAGAACTGCGGGTAAACTTAATCTTCTTTTTCAAAATATTCTGCATGATCCACCATACTTTAATCCAAAATGCTTTAACTTTTTTGCAAGTCCACCATATATGATAATAAGTAGCATCTTCACAATCACATCTCCAGCATTTAGCCTGTACATTAGGATACATACATGACAATTTTGGGGTCTAAATGCCATCTATAAAACATCTTATAAAATTTTCTCTCATATTTTGCGCTTGTGTAAATTTAACATTCCTCACCCAAATTCTTTCCCAAGTTTCCAACATTATTGGTTGCTGAAAATTTTGTGCCCACTTAATCATACAATCCTTAACCAAATCAGTCTCTGAATCTATTTCTACTAATACATTATACAACCTCTTAATATGCTGTTGACCTTGATCTCTCATTTGTTTTAACAAATTATCCTCAATTTGCTTAACACCTATTTTTTGATCTAATTTCCATCTAGCTTGTAGTTGTCCATATTGGAACCATGTATAATTTTCCCTTCTTCCCCCATCTTTTCTCTAGATTTTAATTGTAACTCCCCCTTTTCCATACAAAGAAGTTCTTTATAAGTAACTACCTCCATCTTTTGATATATATTTATATTTTCTATCATGTGTCTCGGGTTTGCCCATATTGGAATCTTTCCATCTAATTTGTATTGATATTTCCTCCAAACCCTCAATAATGCATTTCTAATTATATTATTTTTAAATATTTTATCAACTTTCTTATCATATAATAAATAGGCATGCCACCCATATAACAAACCATAACCTTCTATATTCAGAACTCTTTCCTCAGTTAAATTAATCCAAATCAGTAATTAATCCAATCAGTAATTAATGATAAAACAACTGCTTCATAATACAATTTTAAATTAGGCATTTTAAGACCCCCCCCTTTCCCTTATATCCTGCATTACTTTTAATTTTATTCTTGGTTTTTTGCCCATCCATACAAATTTACTAATCCCCTTTTGCCATTCCTGTAATTTAATATCATTCTTAAACACCGGTATCATTTGAAACAAAAACAAAAACCTGGGCAAAACATTCATTTTTATAGCCGCTATTCTTCCCAGCAAAGATAGTTGTAACTTCTTCCAACTCTCCATTTCTTTCCATACCTTCTGCCACAATACCTCATAATTATTTTTGTATAATTTAACATTTGAAGCTGTAATATATATTCCTAAATATTTAACCTTTTAACGATTTCAAAACCTGAAGTTCTTTCTAACTCTTCTTTTGTTGTATATTCATATTTTTAGTTATCATCTTTGTCTTTTGCTGATTCACCTTAAATCCAGATACTTTACCATACTGACCAATTATATCTTTTAAACCAGTTACTGAGTATATTGGTTGAGATACAGTAACAACCAGGTCATCTGCAAAAGCTCTTAATCTATAATCTTGATGTTTAACTCTAATTCCCTTTATTCGATCGGAACCACGATGTTATTCAGAAGAATTTCTAAAGTTAAAATAAAAGTAATGGGGACAAGGGACATCCCTGTCTCGTCCCTTTCTCAATTTTAAAAATTTCTGTTAACCCACCATTTACTATTATTTGTGCTGTTTGCTTCTGATATATTGCTTTAATTGCACGAATAAAATAATCCCCAAATTGCATTTTTCTATTACTTTAAACAAAACTGCCAATCCAATCTATCAAAAGCTTTTCAGCATCCAAAAAGGAATGCCGCTGATACTTGGTTGTTTCGTTCCAAATATTCAAGTAAATTTACGATTTGCCTCACATTATATCTCATCTGCCTACCCTTAATAAATCCTGACTGATCATTATGAATTATTTGATTCATCACTGGCATTAATCTATTAGCCAATATCTTGGTAAATATCTTGTAATCAGTATTTAAAAGTGATATAGGCCTATAATTCTCTGCTTTAATACCATCTCGATCTTCCTTCGGTATTAACGAAATAAAGGCTGTCCTCCATGAAGGGGGAACATCTCCTCCCATTTGAATTTTATTAAATAACTCTTTAAGTGGTTCAACCATCTCATTTTGTAAATTTTATAATAAACAGCTGTTAAACCATCTGTTCCTGGTGCTTTACCGATTTTAAGTTGTTTAATTGCTAAGAAAATTTCCTCTGAAGTAATTAATTGATTCAATTCTTCTCTTTGATTTTCTGTAAGCTCACAAATATTTTGTTGTTGTAAATATCTTTCTATCTCTGTATCATCAACCATATCCCTAGAATATAACTTACTATAATACTCTAAAATGCTTTTTTAATCAAGTTCTTTTGATAAACTTCCTTACCCCTATATTCTATTTTATCAATCGTTCGTGATTTCTGTTTTTTCCTTATTAAATAGGCAAGCCATCTTCCTGGCTTATTGGCATTATTAAACGTATTATGTTTTACATATTGTAAATTAATTGCTACTTGATCTGCCATCAACATATTAAACTGACCTCTCAATATATTTATTGATTCTTTTATTTTACTATTTCCTGGGCTATTTATCAATAATTGTTCTTTCTTTTAATTTCCTCTTCCAGTTCCTTTTCTTTTCTGCAATTTATTTTGTATTTAATATTCATTTGTATAAGATTTCCTCTCATATAAGCCTTACTGAGTCCCAAATCATCTCTATAGATGTCTCTTTTTCATATTCATAATAAAAAATCTTTCATTTGTTTTTACATTCATTTACATTTTGTTCATATTTAAACAAATTCTCATTCAACCTCCATGATCTCCTAGCCTCCTTTTCCGATCAAATTCAATCCAAACTGGACTATGATCAGATAAAGTTCTTGAACAAATCTTCGTCTTCTTCACTCTAGAATACAAATCATTAGTAATCAAAATAAAATCAATCCTCGAAAATGATTGGTGCCTATCAGAAAAGAAGGTAAAATCCCTCTCTTCTGTATTATGTTCTCTCCAAATATCTCTTAATTCCAAGTCCTCCATCATATCAAAAAAAGCCTTTGGTAATTTCGCCCGGCTTGATATCTTCCTTAAGCTTTTTTTGTCTTTTTGAGTATCCAACACACCATTCCAATCACCCATTAATATATATGATTTATAATCCCAAAATACTATTCTTTTATGTAAAAACTTGAAAAAAATTTCTTGTTGTTGATTTGGAGCATAAACTCCTATTAATAATGTCTTCTTTCCCTCCAACAAGAGTTCAATAGCAATGTATCTTCCTTGCTTATCCACCTCAATTAATTTTGCTGATATATCCTTCTTTATATATATAACTAAACCATTTTTTTTCTCCAAAGAGGAGGCAACAAAATGTACTCCCAGTTTTGAATTTATCAAATATTTCTGGTCTAAAGATCTAATATGTGTTTCTTGTAAACAAGTAATGTCATTTTTAAATTGTTTCAAATAGTGAAATACTTTCCTTCTCTTCTGCGGTGAATTCAAACCATTAACATTCCAAGATAATAGTTTAATTGCCATTATCGGCCAAAGGAAACTTTTGGAACACTAGCCGCAAATCACATTTTGCTTTAGGCCTTGCTCCTCCCACTGTTTCCGTTGTAGTAGTTGCCAGTTGTTGTTGTGCCTTCATCTCTTGTTCCTTGCGTTTAGCAGCAGCTCTTGTCAGCCTTTGTTCTTTTGAATCTGGACCCGTCATAGGTATTTCCAACACTTGTAATAAATCTTCTTCCATCGCAATCTGTTCTTGAACCTGCTTCACTTCTCTTTCCTTCACTTCAGTCTCCTTTCTTCTAGCATCCAGTGGAGAAAGACTTCCAACTTTTAATACCTCAACATAAAATTCTCTCGCTTTTCCAACTGTATTGAGACGATGTACTTTCCCTGCATAATATACTATTATACCAGTTGGAATATCCCATCTATATTCAATCTGACGTTTTTTAAGTTCATTCACCAGGAAGGCAAATTCCTTTCTAGCTCTTAACATTTTGGTGGAATTTCCTTTAATATTAAAATATCCTGACCAGCAATCTGAATCTTCTCCCCCTTATATGAGGCTTGCAAAATCTGATTTCTCACTGTTCTATTTGTAAAATAAATAACAACATCCCTTGGCAACTTTTTTTGCCTTGCTATCCAAGAATTCACACGATATATTTTATCAATTTGATAAGCCACATCTGCTGGACGAGCTGCTAATATCTCAGCAAATACTTCAGAAAAAATTTCCCTTAAATCCTCTTCTTTATTCTCTTTCAGACCACGAATTCTTAGAGCAAATTCCATATTTCTGTATTGTATCAAAACTATTTCATCCTCTGTCTTTTCCATTTTACTTTGAAATTCAGCCATTTTATTTTCTAATTTTAAATTACATTGCTTAATTACTTCAACCTCCTCTTCTAATAAAATCACATTCGTTGCCAAACTTTGTACTGCCATTACAAATCCTTCTTTAACTTCTTTATTTCCCACTTGAATTTCTGATATCTGCTCTTTCATTTCAGACATCTCATCAGTTATAACTTTAAATTTTTCTTCTATAAAGCCTTTTAAGTTCTCTTGTAACGCCTCTAAATTCAATGTTCTAGTCTCTGCTGTATGAGCTGGAGAGGCACCAGCTGATAAAGTTCCAGAGCTCTTTGTTACAGTAGACTTTAATTGTTTGGCTGCCATCTTCTATAAAATTATTTATTTATTTATTTCCAACTTAATATTCACTTTAAATCTTCTTAACTTCTGAAAAACACAGTCTTTTAAAGCAGTATTTAAAAAATCTCCCTAGATTCTATCAGCAGGCAGCAAAGAGTTAAAGCAACAAGTAACATGCAAATTACCAACTGCAGAGGCACACGCTGAAAGTATCACTTTCGCTTTCCACTCGTTAACTTGTTAACAATTCGCCTCCATTTTCTTGCTGTTTTCAAGCTTGTTACAAAGTATCGGGGAATCGGCTTGGCTACTTGCTTAAAGTTCTCCCACTTTCGTTCTGTCCGGTATAATCCTTTATTGTCCAAAATAAATCTCGGCGTTTGGTCGTGGTGATTGGTTCCGCCAAAGCAGAAGAATCCTCGGATCTGGAGCACTTCGGGTTACTGGAGGGAACTTAACCCTTCAAACCCCTTTTTTCTCAGGGGCTTTAGGGAAATTCAACCTCTGCCCTCAGCTCACCCCTTCTCCTTCTCCCGAAGAGGGGGTTTTCCGAACCACTGGACAGCAGATTTAAGCTGTCCTAGCGATTCCACATAATCCAGAGGTTGGTGATCGTAAAGATCACTGCCATCACCTACGGTGCCAAACTTCTAACAATTTAGACGAACTGAGAGAGAAGAATATTTGTAGCTCAGGGTTGAAATCAAGGGTCCTTGGTGCTCTAGAAGTTGTAGATGCTCCAACAGTAGAGGTTTTTAAGAAAAGATTGGACAACCATTGGCCTGAAATAGTATAGGGTCTCCTGCTTGAACAGGGGGTTAGACTAGAACAGGGGTCTCCAACCTTGGCAGCTTTAAGATTTGTGGGTTTCAACTCCCAGAAGTCCTCAGCCAGGGAGTTGAAGTCCACAAATATTAAAGTTGCCAAGGTTGGAGACCCCTGGACTAGAAGACCTCCGAAGTTTCTTCCAACTCTGTTATTCTGTACTGTTCTTTCAAATGGAGATACATTTTCAACTTCCCCTTTGAGAAAATAGCAGTTCCATCAGGAATGGGTTCCTAAATCAAGATGACAGGTCTCACACAGGACAGTTGGCATTTCTGAATTTTTCATCAGCATGAACTCAAAAGGAAAGACCCAAAATGAGCAAATGTCTGATGGGCTGGAATTAATTGAGACCTGGGTCCACAATCTGTTTCCCTCAGAAGGGAGGAGAAAAGAGAGAGAGAGAGAGAGGGAGACCAAGAAAGAGAGCAGGGGAAGATTTTATACATAACTGATGAACACACATATGGTGACTCCGAAAAATGTTCCATTACAAGAATCAGCTTCAGTTCTAAAGTCAGTCAGTCATTCCTCCCCCCCCCCCCACCAATCAAAACTACAGAAATACATTTCTTGTTGGGAGAAACTTTCCTGCATGGTTGTTAAAATCTGAGCAAAGCAAAACTCAAAATACTTTGGAATAACTCCCTGTCGTGTCCCACTCCTCCGCTGACGGCCGGGTCAGGGAAATCCGAATCAGGCTTGCCTCTGCAGCTCTGCCCAAAGTCCTAGCAAAGTCCTCAGAGCAGGCAGGAGACCAGTAAGTGACTTCAGCAAGATAAGTTTGACTTTTGCCTGACTCAGAGACTGCCAGAAAGCAGATCCTTTATATAGGCCATGGGGTGTGGCTCCATGACTCAGCACTCATTAAGGCCTGCCCCTCCCTTCCCTCTGTTGCCTCCGCCTCTCCAATCTTCTGATGTGAGGGTCACTCCAATCAGCTGTTCTTGGGAGTAAACCCTCCTCAGGCTCACCTGCTGTGGATGAGGGGGAGGGGTCTAGCTGCTCCGTTTGCCTGGGCATGGAGTCAGGGCTGGGGCCGAGAGGTGCTCCTTCTTCTGCAATTTGTCTGGGCATGGAGCCAGGACTGGGGCCGGGAGGCATACATTCCTCCGTGTTCGGGAGCAGATAAGAAGGCCCCGGCTGCTCTGAGGGCGGGCAAGACACAACACTCCCCTATCAGAAGTTTCAAAGGTGCAGGCAAAGTATTTTTGAAAATGATAATCACAACATTTTTGACACTATTTCAGAAAGTGGAGATCTTGCTGTTTGTTTTTCTGTGATTCAGTCACCTGCTTTCGCCATCACGTTTTTCTCTCCTGTGTCGTTGTGATACCAACTTCCTACCTGTAAGAAGAGGCACACATGATTAACTGAAAAACCAAAAATCAAAAACCGTAGGACTGGGTGACTGAACAAAAGCCCCAACTTTAAAACTGAAGGGAGGGGAAGAAAATAATATTTTGCATTGAAATGTGAATTATGAATTCTGGATCTTTGCTAACTTTTAACAAGAATGAATTTCTTGGTATTTTGAAATCTGACATGCTTATTGTCTCATGAGTTTTGGATGGATTATACTTCATAGGAGACTTATTTAATAATAAATGCTTTAGATTTTTAAGGTGTTACATTACTCACTGTTTTGGGGCAAAAAGCTAATTCTAATTCTTCTAGTAACCAGAACTTTAATGATCTTTCAAGTGGAGCAGAAGTGGGTTTATTGGAGAATATATCTTGTTTTTAGCAATGGATAGGTGAGAACTGAGGTCAGTCTTAGCACATTCACACATGTCATCAGAAATAAGATGGAAGGAATATGACATTTTCAAAGAAAGAACAAGTACAAGAGAAATCAAAACTATCCAGAGAGATGAAATGTATAGGTTTTAAAGGTCTAGAACTAATATATTATATTCAACTATATCAGCACATCCAAGTCTATGTTGCAAGCATTCAGTGTTTATATTATTATTTTTTTTGCATATTATTTAAAGCAAATACACACAAACACACAAAATTTTCCCTATCTTATATACATGGTAATGGTTTCGGAGGAAAAAATAGTACAAAATGCAGTGTACTGGATTCATCCCAGCAATGAGCTTTCTATCATAATTTCTGTGCCTTCTCCAAATAATTCTCTTTTTTCTATACCCCTTTCCCCATCTTTAAATGATATTAGATTGCTGTACATTTATTTATCACATTTACATGAGGATGGCTGGGGCTTTATCCCACAAGGTACCCCCACTGAAACTTATTATAAAGATGCATGCTACCACATGTGATTGCATGTGTCTTCCCACACATATGAGCAGGAGCTGGGCAGTGTGCATGAATACCTGAGACAATAGATCTTCCTCTTTCTAGCTGTAACATTTGTCAGAACATTGTAAAAACATCATGAAATGTAATATAGGTGTGTGTATGAATAGAATAGAATAGAATAGAATAGAATAGAATAGAATAGAATAGAATAGAATTTTTATTGGCCAAGTGTGATTGGACACACAAGGAATTTGTCTTGGTGCATATGCTCTCAGTGTACATAAAAGAAAAGATACGTTCATCAAGGTACAACATTTACAACACAATTGATGGTCAATATATCAATATAAATCATAAGGATTGCCAGCAACAAGTTATAGTCATACAGTCATAAGTGGAAAGAGATTGGTGATGGGAACTATGAGACGATTAATAGTAGTGCAGATTCAGTAAATAGTTTGACAGTGTTGATGGAATTATTTGTTTAGCAGAGTGATGGCCTTCGGGAAAAAATGTTCTTGTGTCTAGTTGTTTTGGTGTGCAGTGCTCTATAGCGTCGTTTTGAGGGTAGGAGTTGAAACAGTTTATGTCCAGGATGCGAGGGGTCAGTAAATATTTTCACGGCCCTCTTCTTGATTCGTGCAGTATACAGGTCCTCAGTGGAAGGCAGGTTGGTAGCAATTATTTTTTCTGCAGTTCTAATTATCCTCTGAAGTCTGTGTTTTTCTTGTTGGGTTGCAGAACTGAACCAGACAGTTATAGAGGTGCAAATGACAGACTCAATAATTCCTCTGTAGAACTGAATCAGCAGCTCCTTGGGCACTTTGAGCTTACTGAGTTGGCGCAGAAAGAACATTCTTTGCTGTCCTTTTTTAATGATGTTTTTGATGTTAGCTGTCCATTTTAGATCTTGCGATATGATAGAACCTAGAAATTTAAAGGTTTCTACTGTTGATACTGTGTTGTCTAGTATTGTGAGAGGTGGAAGTATGGAAGGGTTTCTCCTAAAGTCTACCACCATTTCTACGGTTTTGAGTGTGTTCAGTTCCAGATTGTTTTGGTTGCACCACAAGGCTAGTCATTCGACCTCTCGTCTATATGCGGATTCGTCATTGTCTCGAATGAGACCAATCACTGTTGTGTCATCTGCGAACTTCAGTAGCTTAACAGATGGATCATTGGAGATGCAGTCATTGGTATACAGAGAGAAGAGAAGTGGGGAGAGCACACAGCCTTGGGGGGCCCCTGTGCTAATTGTACAGGTATTTGATATGATCTTACTTAGCTTCACCTGCTGCTTCCTGTTTGTTAGGAAGCTTGTGATCCACTTACAAGTCTGTTCTGGTACCTGTAGCTGGTTTAGCTTAGTTAGAAGAATGTCTGGAATGATGGTATTGAATGCTGAACTAAAGTCTACAAAAAGGACCCTTGCATAGGTCTTTGGAGACTCAAGATGCTGTAGGATGTAGTGCAGAGCCATATTAACAGCATCATCTGTTGATCTGTTTGCTCGGTATGCAAATTGGAAGGGGTCTAACAGCGGATCTGTGATGGTTTTCAAGTAGGAAAGCACTAGCCTTTCAAAGGTTTTCATGACTACAGATGTTAGAGCAACTGGTCTGTAGTCATTCAGTTCCTTGATGGTGGGCTTCTTCGGCACTGGGATGATGGTAGAGCGTTTGAAGCAAGAAAGAACATAACACATCTCTAGTGATTTATTGAAATTATGAGTGAAGATGGGGGCCAATTGGTCAGCACAGACTTTTAAGCAAGAAGGAGTTATCTTGTCTGGGCCTGGAGCTTTTCCTGGCTTTTGTCTGTGAAATAGGTCCTGCACTTCTTTTTCTGTGATCACTAGGGGTTGTGAACCCAATGAAATGGAGTCAGTTGTAGGAGGCTTGGCTGTTGTTGGTGTGTCTGAGATGGGGGTTGTGGAGATAGGTGGCTGTAGTTTCCTTTCAAACCTGCAGTAAAACTCATTCAGGTCATCTGCCAGTTGTTGATTACCTTCAGCCTGGGAAGGAGGTTTGCCATAGCCGGTGATATTTTTAAGAGTTTTCCACATGTTTGCTGGTTCATTTGCTGAAAACTGATTCTTTAGCTTTTCAGAGTAGCTTCTTTTTGCTGCTCTGATCTCCCTTGTTAGTGCATTTCTGGCCTGATTGTACAGCATTTTATCACCTTTTCTGTAGGCCTCCTCTTTGGAATGTTGTAGCTGCTTAAGTTTAGGTGTGAACCAAGGTTTGTTGTTACTGTATATTCGCAAGTTCCTTGTAGGTACACATAGGTCTTCACAGAAGCTGACATATGATGTTACAGTATCTGTGAGTTCATCCAGGTCTGCAGAGGTATCTTTAAAAATATTCCAATCAGTGCAGTCAAAACATGCCTGTAGCTTTAATTTTGATTCCTCCGTCCAGGTCTTCACTGATTTAATTATTGGTTTTGTGGCTTTAAGTCTTTGCCTGTAAGCAGGTACAAGGTGAATCATGCAATGATCAGAGTGTCCTACAGCTGCACGTGGTAAAGACCGATAAGCATCTTTTAGTGTTGTGTAGCAATGGTCTAGAGTATTCTTGCCTCTGGTGGGACAATTGACATGCTGAAAGTATTTTGGTAGCTCTTTCCTTAAGTTTGCCTTGTTTAGATCTCCCAAAACAATGGCCAGTGAATCAGGATGTTTGGCTTCAGCCTCCATGATTTGGTCAGCTAGAGTTCGTAATGCCTTGTTTACACAGGCTTGTGGTGGGACATAAACAGCAATTAGAAGAAATGAGGAAAATTCACGAGGCGAATAGTAAGGTTTGCAGTTGATAATTAGAGTCTCTAAATTATTGTCACAGAATTTGTAAATTATTTTAAAAACTTGACACCAGTTTCTGCTAATATATAGGCATAAGCCTCCTCCTTTCTTTTTACCAGATGTTTCTGGAATCCTGTCTGATCGTTCAATCTGAAACCTTGGAATGTTCAGGCTGCTATTTTCAATTGATTCATTTAACCAGGTTTCAGAGAAGCATAGGACTGCTGAATTGCGAAAATCAGAATAGTTATTTACTATTTACTATTGTTATTTACAAGTGAGCATATATTTGTTAGGAAAATTGAAGGCAGAGGAGTTTTAATGCGACTTCTTAATCTGTTTAAGATCCCAGCTCGTGTACCTCTCTTCCATCGCTTTCGTCGTTTGTTTTTTTTGGTAATCCATGGCTCTGTGGGAATCACCTCCTCCTGTATTAGAATCTCCTCCGTGTTTGTAAAGACAGGTGGGAGTGAGATCAAAGAAAGCTGCTCCTTAAAGAAATGTTCCTTAATTTTTAGCAGATGGTCTCATGAATAGGAAATCCGTAGTGAGTCACAAAGAACAATTAGAAATAAAGAAACAATTAGAGAGCATTTCACCGAGGCAGCCTTCGTCGGCGCCATCTTGGAGTTGCATATATTATCTTCCCTCTTACAATCAATCTTGTGTTTGCTTATAGTTTGTTTGGGTGAGATGAGTAATCAAACATATTTGACGAACAAAAACAAAACAAAGACAAGGGCCGGTTTAGCTCACGCTGGTAAAGCCTGTTATTAAGGCTTATTAAGAACACAGAGCCTGCAATTACTGCAGGTTCGAGCCCGGCCCAAGGTTGACTCAGCCTTCCATCCTTTATAAGGTAGGTAAAATGAGGACCCAGATTGTTGGGGGGGCAATAAGTTGACTTTGTAAAAATATACAAATAGAATGAGACTATTGCCTTATACACTGTAAGCCGCCCTGAGTCTTCGGAGAAGGGCGGGGTATAAATGTAAACAAAAAAAAAAAAAAAAAAAACAACAAGTAAAATAAAATAGTAGAAGTCTAGAATCTACTTATTTCCATTATAGTGGAGAAACATTGTCACAGTTGTCAATACACAAGAATATAAAACAAGTATTATTATTGGCTAATACAACTTTCAAATAACCTGTAAAGAACCTGGGTTAATTTTAAATTAATGTACATGCCTTTGCTGAAGTTAATTTTTTTCCTGAAAAGCAATCTAAAAGATTGAACTTGATACTCATTTTTTGGCAACAATATAGTACAGGATATCAGAGTTATGTAGCAGTACTACTTATTTTATGTTGTAAGGATAATAAAATGGATGTTGTGCACTTTTATCATTAAAAAATATAAGGCTAGAAGAAAACCATTGCCCAACAATTATGCAACCATCTGAAAGACTTGTGTCTTTTTCAATATTTGAACAAGACTTTACCAGAACTATTTATAAATTTGGATTACAATATATTGTCTATATTTATTTCCTTGTTCTATTCTTATGTTTGCACACATTAATATTGTGTGAGTGTGTGCGCGTGTTGTGTTTGGGTGTATTATTTATTTATTAGATATATTTATTAGGCCATCCACCTGTCAAAAGCATGCAGGACCTTGAATAAAAGTACAAAAAAAATCCCACCAAATTTCACAATCCATTACACACACACACATACACACACAAATCCAAGGCTCCTAAAATAAACTGTAAGAGACACACTAGCACACTAGAGTTGCATTATGATCCTGGTGCTTGGAGAAAATGCCTTACACACTGTAAGCCGCCCTGAGTCTTCGGAGAAGGGCGGGATATAAATGTAAATAATAATAATAAAAAAAACTGTGCCAGCAGCTGGTTCTTTCTCAGCCCAATGTGTTGTTGGTATGTTTGCCGGCTTGAGACATTTATAAAAATAGTAAAAATGGGATATAAGTAAATAAAAACAAATAAACTTGCTACACAACAGGCAAATGAACCTCCCTCGGAGGTGAGCCTGAACAGCAGATACTAACTAAGATACTAAGATACAGATATTCATTAATATGCCAATTTATTTATTCTGCTTATTAATAGCTGCTATAGCAAATAGCAAAGAAATCAATCACACAGTCAAAGAGAATCAGCCCTGTTTTTCAGCAATTTTCCAAATGAGATTGCTTCACAAAACTGCCATTAGCTCTCATGTTAACTCTCACACAACATCTTTGACTTTTTCCCCTAGCTATTAAAAACCACATTTTTCCTCCTTTGTTCTGACTAAAGTGGGGGGGGGGGAAAGAAATTCATCCAATCACAACTGTTTTTTTTAAAAACAAAGGCATTCTGCCTGCCAATATATAGGATTACTCAGAAAGAATATGCACTATCCAGAGCTGCCATTTTCAAGATCCAGTCATCTTTTAGCAGGAGAAAACAACACTTTTAAAAAAAACAAAAACAAATGATTGGGAAAATTTGCCTGAAAATTCATACATTCAAAGAAAGGTGTTCAGAGATTGGGCAAGTCTCAATCCGCAAACTTTTTGGACCAATTTTACCAACACTAGGAAGAACAAGATGAGGAATTCAGAAGGAATAAAATGGGATGGATTGTCTCTAATTTAAAGTGGCAGAAGCCTTTCACACACTTTCTCTGCCTGGTGTGGATTCTTTTCCTATTGCTCTTCCTGTCTGATTCCTTCCCTTCCTGCAAATGTTACACTTATTTTTGTGGAGCTTTTCATCTCTCTCATTTCCTTCCATTTCCCCCTTCCCTTCTGACATTATCTATTCCAGAATGGGGGCTGTTGTGTGCAGGTGTGCAGGTGTGTTTTAATCATGAGGCTCCTATGTGTAGATAACATTTAAATAGAACTAATGCTATAGGGACACGGTGGCTCAGTGGCTAAGATGCTGAGCTTGTTGATCAAAAGGTCGGCAGTTCAGCGGTTCGAATCCCTAGTGCCATGTAAGGGGGTGGGATCCCATTACTTGTCCCAGTTTCTGTCAACCTAACCAGTTCAAAAGCATTCCCTTGTTTTATTACTTCGTTAAAGGTTTTCTTCTTACTGAATGTCTTACATGATTTATGGGGGAGGGGGGAGGTTTATTCTGCTGCCTGCGTCGGCTGTCATTTCAGGTGGAAGAGGAGATAGTCTTTCAAACAGACGTTTGAACTCATTTGGCATGTGAATGTAACGGGAGTTGCCTGCTTCGCATTCCATCCAGAAGATTGACAGAGGGAGAACATCAGAAGTGAAACAACACGTGGCCAAAGAGGAAGAGGACATTGGACTATGACTGTTTGAACTCTGGAGGGAGGAGGAGTCATGAGAGGAAATACTTTTGTACAATTATAATTACTTTCAGTTCTGGCTTTGTTTCTCTTGCAATCTGACGTGTTTAGTAAAAATTACCAATCTCTTCAAACTGATGGAGTTGGGTCTTTATTTTCTTAAACATTGATTGGAGGCAAGCTGACAGTTTCCTTGCTATTAAATTCAGTCTTTCTAAATAATCCCTTATTCTTGTATAACCATATTAATACTCTTAAATTTCAATTAGTCAAAATTTACATTCTTATTACTCATTTTGATTTCAAGCCATGCATAGAATCTGTTCCACACTTTGTAGTAATCTGAATCATCTTTTTCTTTAATCTCCATTGTCATTTTATCCATTGTAGCACATTCGAGGATTTTTTAAATTACTATTTCTTCTGATGGTGTGTTAATCTGTCTCCACACCATAAGGTGCATGTGCCTGTTTGCTTGAGGCCAAGAAGGAGGAGAAGACTTGGCTGAACTTTTCTGCCTCTCTCTCTTCTGACACTGGCCAGGTAGGTGAGCAGCCTCCTGACCAGTGGGGGAAGTATCCTACTAGTAGGGCCGTGCTAGCTGGGAGAGCGCTCTCTCCCCACTGGCCGGGAACCACATGGCTGTGCGGTTCCTGGCCAGGGGGGAGAGAGCGCTCTCCCAGCTAGCATGGACATGCGGCTTTTCAGCTGGCATTCAGAGGCAAGTGCGAAGCTCCAGGAAGCATGGAAATGGACCCACAGTGCTGGTGGCAAAGCAAGGCAGGCAAGCCCGGGGATGGAGGGGGCAGCTAGCTAGCTAGGCCGGGAGTGCCGCGTGCAATGGAGATGCAGTGGCGGCAAAGCTAGCCAAGCAAGACCGGGGATGAAAGTGGGGGCAGTGCAGTGGCAGCAGCCTAGGCCAGCTCAGCACTTGACCGAGGCTTTCCGTGGCAGCAGGAAGGCTGGGGGGGGGGGCTGGCCCGGGAATCAACTTGATCGGGGCTTGCGCTGCGGGGCAGGGCAGGGTGAGGGGCGGACGAGCCAGCAATTTAACAAACTGGCTCCGAGGCCAGTAAGTAGTGGTGGGGAGAGGAGGGACAAGGGGTGGGGTAAGCCAGCAATTTAACAAACAGTTCGGCCGAACCACCTAGAACTGGGAGAATCCCACCACTGGCCGGATGCCATGATATTACTTTTCTTAATGTTGAGTTTCAAGCCAACTCTTGCATTCTCCTTCTTCACCCGCATCAAGAGGCTCTTTAGTTCCTCTTCGCTTTCTGCCATTCTACATATCTGAGGTTGTTGATATTTCTCCCAGCAATCTTAATTCCAACTTTTGATTCATCTAATGATTCTCATGATGTGCTCTGCATATAACTTAAACAGGCAGAGCGATAGTATACAGCCTTGCCAGACTCCTTTCCCAATTTTGAACCAATCAGTGGTTCCATGTCCAGTTCTCACTGTTGCTTCTTGACCTGCATACAGGTTTCTCAAGAGACAAATAAGATGGTCTGGTACTCCCATCTCTTTAAGAACTTGACACAATTTGTTGTGATCCATACAATCAAAGGCTTTAGCATAGTCAATGAAGCAGAAGTAGATGCTTTTCTGGAACTCCCTAGCTTTTTCGATGATCCAGCATATGTTGGCAATTTGATTTCTAGTTCCTCTGCCTCTTCGAAATCCTGCCTGTAATTCTGGTAGTTCTCGATCCACATACTGCAGGAGCCTAGCTTGTAGGATTTTAAGCATAACCTTACTAGCATGTGAAATGAGTGCAATGGTGTGATAGTTTGAACATTATTTGGAATTGACTTTCTTTGGAATTGGAATATAAACTGACCTTTTCCAATCCTGTGGCCGTTGTTGAGTTTTCCAAATTTGCTGACAAATTGAGTGTAGCATTTTTACTACATTGTCTTTTAAGAGTTTGAATAGCTCAGCTGGAATACTGTCTCCTCCACTAGCTTTGTTGTTGCTCGGATTTCCTGAGGCTCATTTGACTTCACAATCTAGGATATCTGGCTCAAAGTCAGTGACCACCCCATTGTGGTTATCAGAGATGTTAAGCTTTTTCTTGTATAGTTCTTCCATGTAATTTTGCCATCTCTTCCTAATCTCTTCTGCCCTTGGTCCCTGCCATTATAGTCCTTTATCATGCCCATCTTTGCATGAAACATTCCCTTCATATCTCCAATTTTCTTGAAGAGATCTCTGGTCCTCCCTATTCTATTTTTTCTTCTATTTCTTTGCACATGTCATTTAAGAATGCATTATTATCTCTTCTTAGCTATTCTCTGGAATTCTGCATTCAACTAGATGTATCTTTCTTTTTCTCCCTTGCCTTTCGCTTCCCTTCTTTCCTCAGCTATTTGCACAGCTTCCTCAGACAACCACTTTGTGTTCTTGCCTTTCTTTTTCTTTGGGATAGTTTTAGTTGCTACCTCTTGTACAATGTTGCGAACCTCCGTCCATAGTTCTTTAGGCACTCTGTCTATCAGATCTAATTCCTTAAATCTATTTGTCACCTCTACTTTATATTCATCAGAGATATGATTTAGTTCATATCTGAGTGGCCTAGTGCTTTTCCCTACTTTCTTCAATTGAAACCTAAATTTTGCAAGGAGAAGCTCATGATCTGAGCCACAGTCAGCTCCTGGTCTTGTTTTTATTGACTGTATAGAGCTTCTCCATCTTTGGCTGCACACATAGTCAATCTGATTTCTGTGTTGACCGTCTGATGATGTCTATGTATAGAGTCATCTCTTAGGTTGTTGGAAAAGGGTGTTTGCTATGACCATCATATTATCTTGACAGAATTCTATCAGCCTGTGCCCTGCTTCATTTTGTATTCCAAGGTCAAACTTGCCTGTTATTCCGGTAATCTTTTGGCTTCCTACTTTAACATTCCAATCTCCCATGATGATAAGGATATCATTTTTGGGTGTTAATTATATAAGGTGCTGTAGGGTTTCATAGAACTGGTCAATTTCATCCTCTTCAGCACCAGTGGTTGGGGCATAGACTTGGACTACTGTGATGTTGAATAGTTTGCCTTAAATTTGAACTGAGATCATTCTGTCATTTTGGTATTGTATCCCAGTATTGCTTTTCCTATTCTTTTATTGATTATGAAGGCTACTCCATTTCTTCTGAGGGATTCTTGCCCACAGTAGTATACCTGATGGTCATCTGAATTAAGTTCACCCATTCCTGTCCATTTTAGTTTGCTGATTCCTAAGATGTCGATGTTCAGTCTTGTCATCTCTTGTTTGACCACGTCCAGCTTACTTTGATTCATGGATCTTATATTCCAGGTTTCTATGGAGAAAAAATCTTTACAGCATTGGACTTTCCTTTCACCACCAGATACATCCACAGCTGAGCGAGCATCCTTTTGGCTTTGGCCCAGCTGCTTCATTCTTTCTGGTGCTACTAGTACTAGCCCTCCACTCTTCCCCAGTAACATATTGGACACCTTCCAACCTGAGGGGCTCATCTTCTGGCATCATACCTTTTTTCCTTTTTGTACTGTCCATGGGGTTTTCATGGCAAAGATACTGGAGTGGGTTGCCATTTCCTTCTCCAGTGGATCACGTTTTGTCAGAACTCTCTGCTATGACCTGTCCATCTTGGGTGTCCCTGCATGGCATAGCTCATAGCTTCATTGAGCTACGCAAGTCCCTTCATCACAAAAAGGCAGTAATCCATGAAGGGGAATTGTTCCTTATCTTTTTTAAATCTAGTTTTAATTTGCAAATATGGCCACCAATCCAAATTTATTCCTTGTTTTTTCAGGTCTTGTACTGATTTCAATTCTCCTTTTGTATTTAATAATTCTATGTATCTCACCATTTTGTCTAGATCTGTGGTATTAGGGATGTATCATCGCTTCTATTGTAGACAACCAAATTGGGACCTTCGTACAATGATTCTTTTTGATCTTTTCCCAAACTTTCAGTAGGGCATCTCTTAGCATATGTCTTTGAAAGTAGGTATGTGATTTATTTTTCCCATCCCAAAGAAAGCCATGCCACCCTAGTTGGAGGTCATGGCCTTCTATTGTTAGTATTTGTTTATTCTTAAAATGTATCCAATCTTTAATCCATGTTAGGGATGCTGTTTGGTAGTAAGGTTCCCATTCTGGTAAAGCAAAACCTCCTTTCCTTCTACTATCTTGCAGTAATTTGAATTTGATGCAATTTTTTCCCTGACCATATAAATGTTGATGTCATTTTATTTAATTGTTCAAAGAATTTTTTTTCTAATTTTATTGGTACCATTTGAAATAAATAAGGTAGCTTCGGTAGTGTGTTCATTTTGATTGTCGAAATTTTGCCAATTAGTGATATAGGTAATTTAATCCAATTATCCAGATCTTTTTGTATTTGTACTAGAAATGTGTCATGCCTCTTTATCGTGGTACATTTTTCAGATAGCCAAATTCCTAAATATTTAAATTTTTGCTCTTGAAATTCCCAGTTTCTCCTCTAGTTCTTCATTCTGTCTGTTGCTTAAATTCTTAATTCTGTTGCTTAATATTTTAGTTTTGTCTTTATTCATTTTAAATCCTGCTACCATGCCAAATTGGTTTATATCTTGTAATAGAATAGGTCCAGACTCTAGAGGTTCCTCAATAATAAATGCATATCCATCTCAATCTCTAGTGTTGTACAGATCTGGCAATATATGAATTCACACACATCACACACAGAGAGAAGGTTGCAAATAGATTTCATATGCAGGGTGTGAATATAAAGTCAAGATTCCCCCCATGTAAACATTCTTTGTAGTAGCTGAATTGGAAGGCCTCAAACGCTTCATGACAAACTCTCTTGAAGGATCCAATCTAAGCTGGTCATTGGGACCAGAGGTTGAGTCATCCAAACTTTCGGACTCATACTGGAGCCCATCCTCAGGGAACTTCTTTATTTATTATTATTATTATTATTATTATTATTATTTATTATATTTGTATACCGCCCATCTCCCGAAGGACTCAGGGCGGTTCACAGTCAAAAACAACAGAAAAACATATAATACATAAAAAGCTAAAAGAATAGACAGTTAAATTCAATTGATGCTCTAACTTTTAAATACAAATTTAAAACCTCATTTAAACCCTTTTTTTTAAAATCCCAAGTTTAAAACTACGTTCAAGCTAGTCCTGCTCTTCGAAACAGCAGCATCTTCAGCTCACGGCGGAAGGACTTGAGATCGGGGAGTTGACGAAGCCCCAGAGGAAGCTCGTTCCAGAGGGTAGGGGCCCCCACAGAGAAGGCCCTCCCCCTAGAGGTCGCCAGCTGACATTGTTTAGCTGACGGTATCCGGAGGAGGCCCTCTCTGTGAGAGCGCACTGGTCGGTGAGAGGCTAATGGTGGCAGTAGGCGGTCCCGTAAATATCCCGGTCCTAGGCCATGGAGCGTTTTAAAGGTGATAACAAGTACCTTGAAGTGAACCCGGAAGACCACTGGGAGCCAGTGCAGATTACGCAGGAGGGTGTCACATGGGAGCCAAAGGTGCTCCTCTATCACCAGCAGCCGCATTCTGGACCAGTTGGAGTCTCCGGGTACCCTTCAAGGGAGCCCCATGTAGAGCATTACAGTAGTCCAGGCGGATGTAACCAGGGCATGAGCAACCGTGCATAAGGCAGCCCGATCCAGAAAGGAACGTAACTGGCGTATCAGGCGAACCTGATGAAAAGCTCCCCTGGTGACGGCTATCATATGATCTTCAAAAGACAGCCGTGCATCCAGGAGGGCGCCCAGATTACGAGCCCTTTCCGTGGGGGCCAATAGTTCGCCCCCAATGGTCAGTGATGGAATTAGTTGACTGTACCGGGCCGCCGGCATCCACAGCCACTCGGTCTTGGTGGGATTAAGTCTGAGTCTGTTCCTCCCCATCCAAACCCGTACGGCCTCCAGGCACTGGGACATCATTTCAACAGCCTCGTTGGGGTGGTTAGGGGTGAAAATATAGAGCTGGGTATCATCAGCGTATAGATGACAACTCACCCCAAAACCACGGATGATCTCACCCAGCGGCTTCATATAGATGTTGAACAGAAGAGGCGAGAGAACCGACCCCTGAGGCACCCCACATAAGAGGCACCTTGGGGTCGATCTCTGTCCCCCCGTCAACACCGTCTGCGACCGGTCGGAGAGGTAGGAGGAGAACCACCGATGAACAGTGCCCCTCACTCCAAGTCCCCCGAGCCGGCGCAGCAGGATACCATGATCGATGGTATCAAAAGCCGCTGAGAGATCTAATAGGACCAAGACAGAGGAATAACCTCTGTCCCGAGCCCTCAAGAGATCATCAACCAATGCGACCAAGGCTGTTTCCGTGCTGTGACCAGGCCGGAAACCGGACTGGAATGGATCAAGATAGACATTTTCATCCAGGTACTGGGGCAACTGTCGTGCAACCACACTCTCGACAACCTTTGCCACAAAGCGAAGGTTGGAGACCGGACGATAATTTGATAAACTAGCTGGGTCAAGGAAGGCTTCTTGAGGAGGGCCTCACCACCGCCTCTTTCAAGGCGGCAGGAAAACACCTCCATCAAAGAAGCGTTCACAATTTTCTGGAGCCAGCCTCGTGTCACCTCGGGTGGCCAAAACTAACCAGGAGGGACACGGGTCCAATAAACATGTGGTCGCATTCAATCTCCCCATTAACCTGTCCATGTCCTCAGGAGTCACAGGATCAAACTCATCCCAGATAATAACATCAAGACCTGCCTCCTCCACCCCGTCTGGATCCACCCAGTCTGTGTCCAACCCCTCCCGAATTTGAGCGATTTTATCAAACAGATATTGTCCAAATTCCTCAGCTCGACCCTTTAAGGGTTCCTCTACCGCTCCCTGATGGAGGAGCGAGCGGGTCACCCTAAACAGGGCGGCTGGGCGGTTATCTGCTGATGCAATGAGGTTGGAAAATACTCCCGTTTTGCCAGCCTCATCGCCACTAGATAGGTCTGAATTTGAGACCTAACTAGTGTCCAGTCAGATTCGGAGCGGCTGACCCTCCAGATACTCTCTAGGCGTCTTTTCCGGCGCTTCATTTCCCTCAGCCCCTCGGAGTACCAAGGGGCTAAACGAGATCGGCACCGGGTCAGAGGCCGCAAAGGCACGACTCGGTCTAGAGCGCCAGCCGCCGCCCGATCCCAGGCGGCGACCAGAGCTTCAGCCGAGTCGTGGGCTAAATCCTCAGGGAATAGCCCAAGCTCCGTCTGGAACCCTTCAGGGTCCATCAGGCGCCTGGGACGGAACCAGCGAGTCGGTTCTGTCTCCTTGCGGTGGGGGTCAGCGGTTCGAAAGTCTAGTTGAAGGAGCGAATGATCTGACCATGACAAGGGTTTGATAACTAACTCCCCTAATTCCAGATCAATCAACCACTGTCCTGATTTATGCCTGATTTGGGCTGTTAAAGATCTTACTTTCAGGTTTGCGGGCATCTATTCTTAGACTGCTTGATGGTGTCATTCCTGCTCCAGGTTTTCATCTAGCTTCTCTTATTCTGTGCAACATTATGCCATATTCTGTTGGCTTCTCTGCAATGAGGTTCCAGGGCAAATTAGGCTTGTGCTCACCAGATTGTTTCCGAATCAGGTGCAGCCATCACATGGCCACTCTAGCAGATGGTGGGATGGAACTCCAATGTTATTGTAATCTCTTTCTTTGAGGTTGACCCAAAATGACTCCCTTGGATTACCCATCTCATTTGGATGGAGGAAAGGAGGGAGGGAGAGAGAGAGAGAAAGAGAGAGGGAGAGAGGGAGAGAGGGAGGGAGAAAGAGGGAGAGAGAGGAAGAGAGAGAATGTATGATTGCTTTTGTCATTACTAATTTGGTGCTTTTATTTTTTTGCTGTTATTAACTTGATACAAAACGATATAAAACTAAACAACATTTTAAAAAAAGAAGATCAACCATCACTATTCTATAAAGCCTATGTATGTATATCAGACATATACATTTAAAACTTTTCTACATCATTGTTACACCAAAAGGTAACCATATCTCATTATAGTCATTCAAAGCTAATCTATCTTAGTTAAATAATTTGTTTGTAATTTGTTAATAGAAGCAAGTCTGCAAATCACTGAATGGTGGTGGTCACGTGTTTATTTTTCCAGGGCTGAAAAAGAAGCCTTTTTATGTAGGGCATGTAGATTCCACTGTCTTTGGCCAGATGTCAACTTTTATGCAATAAGAAAAGAGTTCAAAAGGTTTTTCAACGAAGAAATGACAAACTGAAGATGGCTGCGCTTAAAGCAAATCCAGAGACTGCAGTGGAACAAAGAGACCACAAGTAGCCTTGAGATCACCCATGGATGCTCCGTACAGTTGCTCCTCCCAAGAGACATCAAGACAGCATCTTTGGCAGGTTTAGACCTCTGGGAGATGAGGGAAATGGTCATCTTCCTCCCACTGTGGTTGGGGTCCTTGCAAGGAAAATAAGTTCACATACTTCCTTTTATAATTACTTTTTGAAATTTCCTTCAGTTCTTAGTGAAAGAATTTAAAATGCAAGTTTAAGGACCTTTTTTTAAAAAAAATGTAATAAGCAGCAAAAAGGTAATCAAAACTCTGATTTTAGAAAGTTGCAAATAAAATAAGAGTCCAGATAAATTTGAAATAAAAATTTTGTGTTCATTATAAGAATCCGTTCCATGGGAAAATACTTTCATTTTGATTTTTTAAATAAATAAATAAATAAAAGCATAATAGGATGAGACTTTGAAAGTTGGATACTAGAGGGAACCAGAAGGAAATAAATATTACAATTATAGAAGAGCACTTAAATTTGACTTACCAATGCAGAATGGAGCAAAATTCTTCAACACTTGGCATATTAGAAGGTAGTTTTGAACAATGGATCAAGAAATTAAGAATGTCTGACTCTGTGGATAAACTGTGTTTCAAAGATGTTATGGAAGAGGACCAAGTTTTCCCAGACAGAAACAAGATTAATCTGAAAGTGGATTTAAAAATGAAATGCTACAAAAATGTTACAGGAAAAAAAAAAGATGCTGTGCTGGACATACAAAAGAAGTCATCATCCCATGTTGAAGGAAGAAAACTGAGTTTATCTACTTAGTACTTGGCAGCCCCCAGATCCATTTGTCCCAATCTAATAATAATAATAACAACAACAACAACAACAACAACAGAGTTGGAAGGGACCTTGGAGGCCTTCTAGTCCAACCCCCTGCCCAGGCAGGAAACCCTACAAATGATTATCCAACATTTTCTTAAAAATTTCCAGTGTTGGAGCATTCACAACTTCTGCAGGCAAGTTGTTCCACTGGTTAATTGTTCTAACTGTCAGGAAATTTCTCCTTAGTTCTAAGTTGCTTCTCTCCTTGATTAGTTTCCACCCATTGCTTCTTGTTCTATCCTCAGGTGCTTTGGAGAATAGTTTGACTCCCTCTTCTTTGTGGCAACCCCTGAGATATTGGAACACTGCTATCATGTCTCCCCTAGTCCTTCTTTTCATTAAACTAGGCATACCGAGTTCCTGCAACCATTCTTCATATGTTTTAGTCTCCAGTCCCCTAATCATCTTTGTTGCTCTTCTCTGCACTCTTTCTAGAGTCTCAACATCTTTTTTACCTCGTGGTGACCAAAACTGAATGCAATATTCCAAGTGTGGCCTTACCAAGGCATTATAAAGTGCTATTAACACTTCACGTAATCTTGATTCTATCCCTCTGTTTATGCAGCCCAGAACTGTGTTGGCTTTTTTGGCAGCTGCTGCACACTGCTGGCTCATATCTAAATGGTTGTCCACTAGGACTCCAAGATCCCTCTCACAGTTACTACTATTGAGCAAGGTACCACATATACGGTACCTGTGCATTTTGTTTTTTTGGCCTAAATGTAGAACCTTACTTTTTTCAATCTTGAATTTCATTTTGTTAGATAGCGCCCAATGTTCTAGTCTGTCAAGATCTTTCTGTATCTTGAGCCTATTTTCTGGAGTGTTGGCTATTCCTGCCAGCTTGGTGTCCTCTGCAAATTTGATGAGTTCCCCATCTATCCCCTTGTCCAAGTTATTGATGAAGATGTTGAAGAGTACTGGGCCTAAAATAGAGCCTTGGGGTACTCCACTGCATGTGGATGTAGTTCCATTGAGTGCGTGTTGGTCAGCCAGTTACGAATCCATCTGGTGGTGGTTCTGTGTAACCCACATTTTTCTACTTTATCTAGAAGTAGGTTATGGTCTACTTTATCAAATGCTTTGCTGAAGTCCAAGTAAATTATATCGACAGCATTCCTCTGATCCACTAATTTTGTTACTTTGTCAAAGAATGCAATGAGATTAGTCTGGCATGATCTATTTTTGACAAACCCATGTTGGCTTTTGGTTATTACTTTGTTTGCTTCTAGGTGATTTGTGGCTTGATTATCTTTTCCAGAATCTTCCCAGGTATTGAGGTCAGGCTGATAGGTCTGTAGTTTCCTGGATCTGTTTTTTTTCCTTTTTTTGAAGATGGGAACTATATCAGCTCTTTTCCAGTCCTCTGGCAATTCCCCTGTACTCCAGGTTCTTTGAAAGATATAGTTCAGTGGTTCTGAGATTTCGTCTGCCAGTTCCTTCAGAACCCTGGCATGCAAGGATAATATCCTACATCAATGAAGATGGGTGTCAGAATATTCATGAACTGGAATAGGGCTTAGTAACAAGATCAGCCAATGTATAGGCATAGCAACTAAGTCAGCTAATGGGAGCTGATTGGTTACTGAAAGGGTTTTGGAGCCTGGGTGTGACTTAGCTCTAGGCTCAGCTCTGAAACTAAAACTAGTCTGCTCTCTGAATTGAAACCGAAACTGTTCTCTCCTCTGCCTGTGTTTTGTTTGTACTCTTTACCATGTTGGAAGAACCTGCTTTTGGTGTTGTATGTGTTATTATGTATATAAAGAGAAATTAATGAATCCTGCTGAATCAGTTACCTGTGTGTGCTTTCTGGATTTGATTGCTGCAACAAATTCTGATAGATGGTCTGATTTCTGCCCATCCTACTTGCTTTTCTCAGATAGCCTACACTAACTTTCATACATCTATCTGGATTTCCTCTCTCCAACTGCTGAGATCTCAAGAGAGGTCTTCCTTCCTTTACTCTGAACCTGCTGAGTCACAAGCAACTAATCTTCATATTCATATTCATAGCCTTAGTAAGGCCACACCTAGAGTACTACATCCAGTTTTGGTCACCACACTATAAAAAGATGTTGAAACCAGGAGTGCAATTCAGCAGGTTCTGACAGGTTCTGGAGAACTGGTAGCAAAAATTTTAAGTAGTCCAGAGAACCACCAAATACCACCTCTGGCTGGCCCCAGAGTGGGGTGGGAATGGAGATTTTGCATTATCCTTCCCCCAGGAGTGGGGTGGGAATGGAAATTTTGCAGTTTCCTTCCCCTGCCATGCCCATCAAGCCACACCACAGAATGGGTAGTAAAAAAAAATGAATTCCACCAATGGTTGAGATGCTAGAAAAAGTTCAGAGAAGAGCAGCCAGGAAGATTAGGGGACTGGAGGATGAAACATACAAAGAACAGTTGCAAGAACTGGGCATGGCTAGTCTAGTGAGGAGAAGGAGCAGGGGAGATATGATAGTAGTCTTCCAGTATTTGAGGGGTTGCCACAGAGAGGAAGGGGTCAAGCTATTTTCTAAAGCACCTGAAGGCCATACAAGGAATAATGGATGGAAATTAAACAAGGAAAGATTCAACCTGAACATAAGGAGAAATTTTCTGACAGTGAGAACAATCAACCAGTGGAACAGCTTGCCTTCAGAAGTTGTAGAAGCTTCATCATTGAAGGCTTTCAAGAAGAGATTGGACTAGATGACCTACAAAGTCCCTTCCAACTCTGTTAATCTGTTAAATCTCTCCTTTCATTATGCATCATGTTCCTTGAAACTGATGAATTGGATCAGACTCCAAGAAAGCTAATGTCACAGTAAATTTGCAAAGCTTTTAAAGTGACCCAGGAATCTTTGCTTAATTTTCCTATGATTGTTGTAAAAACTACAACAAATCAGAGAATGATGCAGAAAGGAGACTGGATATACTTGTATGAATTTTTTTTTATTATTATTTTTTATTTTATTTTTTTTGCATTTATATCCCGCCCTTCTCCGAAGACTCAGGGCGGCTTACACTATGTCAAGCAATAGTCTTCATCCATTTGTATATTATATACAAAGTCAACTTATTGCCCCCCAACAATCTGGGTCCTCATTTTACCTACCTTATAAAGGATGGAAGGCTGAGTCAACCTTGGGCCTGGTGGGACTTGAACCTGCAATATTGCAAGCAGTTGCTGTTATTAATAGGCTGCATTAGCCTGTTGCGCCACCAGAGGCCCAATTTGTAGGTGAAAGAGGCAAGATAAGTATCAACATTCCAGAAAACCCCCTCCTGCAGAAAAGACTCCGAGGCAAACATCTTGCAAAGTTCTTTTACAAGCATAGGTAACTGGCACAGCTGGATAACTCTGAATCTGGAGATCTGGGTTTTTCTGTTAATTTGCGCCAATCACCAACTGTCCCATCTCAAGGCATCACTCTGACCACTCCTTCTCCAGATGCAGTCTTGGCCTGACCTTGACCGGCAGGAAGAATGTTATTATGTCTAATGGCCCCTTGTACCACCACCACCCTTCTCCTACTTTCCCACAGAGGAGAAAGTGGCAACGTGGAAGCCTTTGGCTTAGTATGGCTTTCAAAGCTGACAATAAGATCTGTTCTTCATTAGTCTCCTACCATCCCTCGAGTTAAGGTAGAAGAGCATGAAACTTTAAAGCCCCATCCTACTTTATTTTATTTTTTAAAAAAGTTTTTTTTTTAAACAAATGTGTGTGAACAGTGTGGCACCTGGGTGTCATACATTTTAATACAAATAAAACTAATAGAATTAATCATAGTTATTACATTCAATCAACTTATATATTTATAATAATGACACATATTTATATTAAGTTGCAATCTGTTATTATTCAGTTATTCCATGTTTTTTCTTGTTACTGCTTTTATTATATTATATAAAAGTATACACTAATATTCCCCCTTCTATTATTCCTATCTCTTATTCTAACTTTTAATCATGTCATCCTTTATTAAAAGACATTTTTTTTCTATTCTATCTAACTTCTAATCATGTCATCTACCTAAAAAAATGAAAAGAAGGAGAGAGAAAAGGAGAATCAAGCCAGAAAAACAACAAAAAAGAGAAATCATCTATCCATCACTCTTGCCTCCTTTAATACTTTAATTGCTATGCTTTTTTTGGCTTGCCTCCCATATTCCTCTCTTGGATCTTTATCTCAAGCCCCATCCTACTTTAGAAGTATGAACTAGGCAATGATGGTTCCAAAGAAGCAACTCATGAGATAGGAAGAGGACTTCTCATTGGTCCAGGACCTTCCCAAGTGGTCACAACCCTATCCATTCAGCCTCTGGAAAGCCATTGAACTAGTCACTTTGTAGATATCACTCTGATGATCCTCAGAATGATGCATTGCATCATAGCTATGATAGTTATTTATCCTGTAACTCCACAGAACCTCTCAGATCTATGCAGGAAGGGTAGCTGCTGAGCTATACTCCAATTACAATAAAAGCATTGACCCAGAGAACAGTTTGGTAGGATAACAAGAGAGGCTTGATTGCAGTTCAGTATCTGTCATGGTCCACTGTCCAAACTGATTGCTTCATTGTAGCTAAAAGAAAGGCCAGTCTGGACAAAAATTGCTGAAGCAGAGTAAGCATGGAAGACCATGAGCAAACAAGATTGTAAGTGGGAGGTTTAGAGGGAGAACCAGGGGTGAAATCCAGCAGATTCTGATAGGTTATGGAGAACCGGTAGTGGAAATTTTGAATAGTTTGGAGAACCAGTAATGGAAATTTTGAGTAGTTCAGAGAACCGTCAAATACCACCTCTGGCTTGCCCCAGAGCAGGGTAGGAATGGAGATTTTGCAATATCCTTCCCCCAGGAGTGGGGAGGGAATGGAGATTTTGTAGTATCCTTCAGTGGTGGGTTGCTACCGGTTTGCACCAGTTCAGGAGAACCAGTAGTGGTAATTTCAGCTAGTTCGGAGAATCGTTAGTAATTGCTGGCTGGCCATGCCCCTGAACCAGTTCCGCTTGCTCACCCCAGCCGCCCGATGCTTGTTCACCCTGCCCCCCTCCGCCCAGTCACTCCTCACTTACACTGATTGGGTCCTCGCTTGCAGCTTGCCTGCCTGAAGCACTGTGCCCCAACTGAGCGACCCTGGTCTGCCTGTCAGGAAAGTCTGTGAGTTGTGGTCTACCTAGCTGTCCCTGGCCAACGAGGCTGTAAGAAATGCTTTTAAAAGGCTCCTCTGGCGATCCCAGCTGAGTTGCCTGATCATCAGAGGCTTTTAAAAGCATTTTTTACATTTGTAGAAAAAATGCTTTTAAAAGTTAAAAAAAGTTGCCCACACTCACCCACCAAGCCACGCCCACAGAACTGATAGTAACAAATTTTACACTTCACCCCTGTTGGAGACCCCTGACCTAGACCACTTTAGGAGTGGTCTAGCCTGCCTGCCTGCTTCCTTCCTTCCTTCCTTCCTTCCTTCCTTCCTTCCTTCCTTCCTTCCTTCCTTCCTTCCTTCCTTCCTTCCCTGCCAGCATTTGAGGGAAGAAGTGTCTTGAATAACTATCCAGGCACTGGGTACACAACAGTGAGGATTTTAAGGTTGATGGATGTGAGTCAATCTAAGCAGGTGGATGCTCCGTGCAAACTGTCTTTGTTGCAAGGTCTTGTGGCAGAAGTGAGATTAGCCATGGGATTTATTTGCCAAATTTATAGATCTGCCTTTTGTCAGGACAATTTTTATACTGTTCTTAACTCTGGTGGCAGTCTATAAATTACACTTGATCATATGCAGACACACGCAGGCACACACACACACACTTTTGAAAGAAGCTGGAGAAATATGCAGCTTGAAACAAGTGCCAAGCCCAAGAAAAGGAAAGATATTCTGAGCCACAGCAGAAACACACTCACATTTAGGCTTGGTAAGATTTTTAAAGAAATAAAACTTGGTGACATGCTGTCATTATATACTTATCAGTGGAGTTATCTTCAAATATTTTCACTTTCTGGAAATTGTGTTAGTAATCTTGCAGTACTTCTCTCTCTCTCTCTCTCTCTCTCTCTCTCTCTCTCTCTCTCTCTCTCTCTCTCTCTCTCTCCCTCCCTCCCTCCTTCCTTCCCCCCTCTCTCTGTCAAATATCTTGCCAAAGATTTACCTCCCCACTTTCAAGATTTTTTGAAATAACTTTGTTTTACCTCCATATTGTCTTCTTTTTAAATAATAATTTGGCAACTAGGTCATATATTTTTTTTGCACAGATGCATAGTTTTATCACTGTTAAAATGCTGTGAGAAACGGGTTATGGGACACCCAATGGAAAAATTGGGGTTTAAGCTTTGTATGGCAGAGACAAACTAATTTGCATAACTGATGATGATGATGATCGTGATGATGATGGGATGTGAATGTCCTCTAGGACTCAACTGCGTCATTGGGTACCAGTGAGTGACATGGAAAATAAGGCAACTTTGTAATAGCTAGCAGGCACAATAGTCATATTTCTCCAGGACAGGAAAGTGGATAGGGATTTTCTGATGTCTCTTTTTTTTGTCCTTGGTTCTGGAAGGGTGTTTAAAGCTTTTATTGGTTTTTAAGTGAGGATAATCCTATGATAGTGCTTACATTAGTAATTTCGTTTTCTTCCTCATGAAGTTGGGAAGCCACGCCACAAGGAACATGGCATCCTCTAATTTGGGTCCTTAAGATTGGCCATTCCTGAAATAGATGAGAGTTACAAAGTCAAGTACCAAATGGCACAATCCACAAGGACGAGCATAACTCCTGGCTATGGGCATATGAACAAAATCTGGATAAAAGGGTGTCCTGGTTATCTCCAGAACTTCAGCCTGCTGTGTTAGCTGTGCTTCATCAGTTCTTGTGCAAAAAAGGTATGAAGCGGAGGTGGTATTCAGCCGGTTCAGACCAGTTAAGGCCGGACCATTAGCAGAAATCATCCACCCACCCTCCCCAGCTCTATGCCATCTTATTTAGGCGTATTTTTGAGGCCAGGTGCATGTGTGGAAGATGCGCAAACCAGCAAAGCACATGCGCTGAAGGCCGGGTGCATGTGTGGATGGGGTGCTCACATTTGCACACTCATATTTGTGAACTGGTTAGGGAAAGTAAGTGAATACCACCCTGGTCTGAAGGTCTTTCCTTTTCTTCACTGACCATCTCTTTTGTCAGGAAGAACACAGAAACATTTCATTCACATCAGCTTGGTTAAATTGAGAAGAATTGATTTCATTCAAAGGAGGTAAACATGAATTAAGCAACAGGAAGATACTCTGAAAAAGGGGAAAAATGTGAATTAGACCTGTAGTCTTCAACTTTCCTGGCTTTGTGGACCAATGGGATGGGGTGGGGGTAGAAATGGTTCCATGTGAGGGGCAGGCATATGTGAACATTTTATTACAAATGAGCACAAATGCAGCTTCACACACAAGTGCCCACTGTGTGTGCAAATGGAGTTGCACAAGTGTATGCCTCTGCTGCTTGTGCAGCCCAGTTCCAAATGGGCCACAATCCAGAATTGGGCCACAGCCCAGGGGTTGGGGATCCCTGAATTAGACAATTCCCTTTGAAATATGCATCATTTCTCTGAGTTGATTTGCCTCTAAAATCTAAAGTCTCCATAAATCTGAGCTGTGAGATGAAGATTTAACTTGAGGCTGCTGGGAGACGCAAGCGTACAGCTCTTGTAGACACTGGTTGTACCCGATGCCTCATAAGTGCTGAGGTGGCCAACAGCCTGGGGTTTACTCTGTACTGGTTGGCCTGACCTATTAGATTCGAACAAATGGTCATTACTGGGGGGCCAGCTGGCTACACATGTTACAGGGAGGATGGCCCTAGAGATAGGAACCCATTGAGAGGCATTACGCTTTGTCGTTGTTCCAAAGATAACTGAGGATATAGTACTCGGACTGTCATGGTTAGATAAGTGGGGCCCCACTATATGGTGGGGGGGGTTATAGGCATCTGAGGCTCAGCATAGGATCCACACCACTGGCACATGAAGACAGATGTCTGTCCCCAGAGCAAATCACCAACAGGGAGAGGAAAAGAGCACCAGTGAACACCACCATGGAAGTGGGTTACCCTGTGGAATACAAAGACCTGCAAGCAGTCTTCAATGAACAGGAGTGTGACAAACTACCTCATCATAGGGCCACTGACTGTGGGATAGAAATCCTCCCTGGGGCTATTCTCCCAAAACCTAAAATGTACTCAATGACCCCCCAGAAGATGAAAGAAATGAGGGCCTATTTGACAAAAACCTAAAGAGGGGGTTTATTCAACCTGCCAGGTCCAGAGTGGCAGCTCCTGTCCTGTTTAGGGAGAAAAAGGATTGGGGTATTCACTTATGTGTGGACTTCAGGGGACTTAATGCAGTTTGTGTAGCCCCTCCCACTCATGAAGGACATTTTTTTTTGTAGCTGATCAGTGAGATGCTGTATGAACCTGTATGAACACCAGCATCTTAGTATATCTCAGTGACATTTTGATATACACAAAAACAATGAGGGAGCACGTAGCGTTGGTCCGGCACAAAACTCTTGGAAGCCCAGTTATTTGTAAAACTGTCTAAATGCAAATTTCACAGAAAATGATTAGACTATCTGGGATTTTGTATCTCCCACACATGGATTGAAATGGATCCCGCCAAAGTTAAGGCAGTATTGGCAGACACCCAGAACTAGGAAACAATTGCAGGGTTTGCCAATTTCTACCATCAATTTATTTCTGTATTTGCACAGGTGGACCTACCGCTGACCGATCTTCTCAGAACAAAAGGCATAGCTGGGAAACCTTGACCTGGTAGTTCATTGTGCTGGACTATTCAGTGCCAGAAGGCTTTTGAGCAGTTGAAAGCTCTATTTGCAAGGGAGCCAGTGTTGCCCCATCCCGATCCAGCTTTTGTAGTTCAGGCCAACGCCAGTGATGTGGCAGTGGCTGCGGTCCTCCTTCAAACCAACAAAGAGGGGACCCTCCAACCCTACACTTACACATCACTAAAATTAACAGAAACTGAGAGAAATTGGCCTATTTGGGAAATTGGCCTATTTGCCGTCCAATGGGCATTAACTATGTGGTGACATCTGTTGGGGGTGGTCTGCTGTTTGAAGTGTGGACAGACCACAAAAACCTGGAGGCCCTGCAAACCCCACGCCATTTATCCCAAAGTAGGTGTGGTGGGCTGTCTACTTCAGAAGGTTTAATTTCACCCTGAATTATATGCCAGCAGGCAGAAATTTCCTAGCCAACGCATTCTCCAGGAAACCCCAGTATGAAAGTACTCAAGAGGAAATAAAACAAGCCATGATCCTTCACCAGTTAGAAGATCCACAGATCCCTCAGGGGGTAGCTCATGCAAAGCCATCTATTGATGTAACCCAGGCAGTTCAGGTTGCTCTAGTTCTACCAGAAGAACTGTGCTCTGTTCACACATGGACGGATGGAGATGGATTTGTTTGGAAAGGTACCAAACTATATGTACCCCAGGCAGTATGATTAGAAGTTTTACGCCAGTGCCATGATGTCCATTCAGCAGGCCATTTTGGCTTTGTAAAAATATTGTACCTAATTAACCGCCAATTTTGGTGGCCTTCCATGAAACGGGATATCGAGAATTATATATGGAGCTGTACTATCTGCACTACCAAGGAAAGCCAACCTGGCAAGCCTGTTGGATTAATACAACCGGTAGCTAACCCCACACAACCATGGGAGCAGGTTGCAATTGATTTTATTGTGGGATTACCAGACAATCGTGGTCATAATGTAATATGGACTGTCATAGATCTATTTTTGAAGCAGGCTCATTTTGTAGCCTGCTCCGGTCTCCCTTCTGCTAGAAAGTTAGCTAGGTTATTCAGAGTCCATATATATCGACTGCACGGTATACCAAAAAGGGTTATATCAGATCGAGGTGATTTACTGCCCAGTTTACTGCCCGGTTTTGGCAGGACTTCTTAACCAGAGTTGGGTCAATGCAAGGATTGAGTTCGGCTTTTCACCCGGCAACCAGTGGGGTTGTGGAACAGACAAATGGCATGATTGCAAAATACTTGCACTGTTACATAAGACATAGACAGGATGATTGGGCCAACATTCTTCCATATGCCGAGGTCGCCTATAACAATGCTATACACAGTAGTACAGGGTTTACTCCCTTCTGGGTGGCTATAGGTAGGGAATTTTTTCGGATAACCGAATGTCCCTGGGTAGATCCTATAGATGTGGGAGTTCAAAAGTGGGTGGAGCAAATCCAGAGTGTCTGGCTGATCGTACAGGAAGTGCTCCAATGGTCTGCTAGAAAATATAAGTAACAAGCGGATAAGAAATGACAACCTCATCCACCCTTCCAAGTTGGTCAGAGGGTCTACCTATCGAACAAATACCGTATATACTCGAGTATAAGCCGAGTTTTTCAGCACGTTTTTTGTGCTGAAAAACGTCCCCTCGGCTTATACTCGAGTATATACGGCTTATACTCGAGTTTTTTTTCTTCTTCTTTTTTTCACATTATACCGGATGGCGCAAACTTGGCGGGCTTTTGCATTAGCGCGGGGAAGCCCTGCCGGTGCAGTGAGAGGGCGGGGCGGGGGAGCCGCCAGCCTTCTCGGCTGAGGGAGGGAGGGTTTCCCCGACCGGTAGCTGCCTCATTTCCCTCCCTCGGCTTATACTCGAGTCCCCAGTTTACCCCAGTTTTTTGGGGTAAAATTGGGGACCTCGGCTTATACTCGGATCGGCTTATATTCGAGTATATACGGTACTTGAATTTAGGCCTTCCCAATAAGAAACTGGGACCCAAGTATATAGGCCCGTTTACCATTGAACAGATTATAAATCCAGTAACTGTTAGGCTATGGCTACCCCAATTATTAGGGATGGGTAAAACCCATCCTGTTTTTCATGGTAGCCTGCTGAGTCCTGTAAAATCAGCCCAGATAAGAGGGGTCCCAGATGTACCACCGCCTCCCATGGACAGTGGCCTACAATATGAGGTAGAAGAAATATTAGACACCAGACTGCGGGGGTGGGGGGGTCCTACAATACCTTATTTTGTGGAAAGGGTATCCCTGGTCCGAGGCTTCATAGGTTCAGGAGGGTGATGTAACTGCCCCACAGCTTATTGTCAAGTACCACCATCAGTACCCAGACAAGCCAGGGCCTCTATCGTCTTAAAGCACTCACTATTGTTCCTATGTTTTAGACACCATCTCCATGGTAGAGGGGGCCGCATGTCAGCCCCAGCCCTGCGATGGTACTTGGGGCTGCCATTCATGTGGGGATCACCATTCTGCTGCTGCACACTTTCACTGATGACCCTTCCTGTGTGCCTGCTCTCCTGGGTTGTCAGCCCCGAGGCATGCCTCTCATTTCAACTTCCCAGCCACATGCTAGATGATGTCAGGGTCATGCACTGAAGCAGTTATCAACCTTATCACTTTAAGGAAAGATGTAGCAGCCAGAACAACTGAAGTGGCTTGTGATGGATTGGGGAGGGAGAGGGAGGATATGGGGTAATTGGATAATTGAGTGATTGCACTGGAGTGGAGCTGTATGCTGATTAAAAGGTGATGGGGAGCATGGACCGTCAGCTCCAATGAAGATTCCTTTCTGTAACAATTTAAGGTGGTCAGTTAGTACCAATATCAGGATAAACAAACTTGGTTACTGTTTTTTCTTGTTGAGGTTTATTTTTCCAGTCTTTACAGAACCTGACACTATTTCCTGTGCTGCTTCCACCTCCCATTCTTGACTATAAAGATAAGAAAGTTTCAATTACTTTCCCTCCTAAGTATTTCTGGAGGAGATCTAGGTTATTTTAACCAATTTCAATCTAACCTTTGTTGGGCAACTTTGGGTATTCCAGATCTTTCTTCTAAGGGGAACATTGCTTTTCAGTTGGACCCTTCAAAACAGTATGCCTAATAGAGACTTAACCATCTTCTATATGTCAAAGTTCTGATGCATACCCTAATTAAATCAGGAGCCTCGAGCCAAGCTTCAAAAGAAATCCAGTTATTTATTAGGAGCTTCATGTCAGCACATTCCAGGCGAAGCCAACTTGACTCCCATGTAATTTACAGCCCCAATCAGTATCCTGTTTCCCCGTTCCTCCCAGGGTGTGTCATTAATCACATTCATCAATGGAGCAATTTCGTAGGTTGTAGTGATCACTCCCCTCTGGCCGCTGTAGGTAACCCTGGGAGACAGCCTTGAAGATATGTTTGGAATGTGCGAAAGAGATATGTTCTGTCTTTGGCTGCTGTGCTGCTTCATCAGTTTCCCATCCCCCTTGCCTATGGCAACTTGAGAGCAGGCCAGGGATGTTTTGTGAGTTGACACTATAAAGTAGCCCTCCATGCCAGTGGATTCTGGCACTCTTATTTATTTATTTATTTATTTATTTGATTTTTATACCGCCCTTCTCCCGAAGGACTCAGGGCGGTGTACAGGCAACAATAAAATACAGAACACCACAATATACCATTTAAAATACGAATTAAAAAACTTATTGTAATTAGCCTAAAACCTTAAAATTTATAAAACCAAACCCCATTTAAAATTAATAGAAAATTTAAAATCGATAAAATTTATGTAATTTAAAATTTAAAATTTAAAATATAAAATTTAAAATTTAGGCCAGCCCCGCGCGAATGAAAAGATAAGTCTTCAGTTCGCGGCGGAAAGTCCGAAGGTCAGGTATTTGACGTAAGCTTGGGGGAAGCTCGTTCCAAAGTGTGGGAGCCCCCACAGAGAAGGCCCTTCCTCTGGGGGCCGCCAGCCGACATAGCCGACATTACTCTTTCTTAGATGATGAAGGAACAGAGCAGTAGGAAGAACTAGAGTGACAGACTCTTGGCTCTGTTGGATGAGTGTGCAAGCTGGAGCCATTTATGTAAACACTAAAAAAAAAATAGTTTTTCGATAGTAAGGTTGTTGAGAGGAAGAGGGGGACAGAGATGTTCACATATTTGAAAACAAAATGACTCTGCTGTTTTCCTGCCATCTTTTCCTGCCAGTTGCCAGAATCAATCCTTTAGCTGTTCAGATATAAAATAGTTGAACAGGCATCTCCTAGCTAACCAGTATTGCTCCTGAAGCTGAAAATCTGGCTACAGGCCAAACCTAATCAGCATAAAATCACTGAATTCCTACAAAGGTCCTCAGTGACTTGGGTAGAAGCTGCTTCTCCTCATACTAAAAATAATAAAGCAAAGAGATTCTCTGAGGATCAGACTGTACTTTGGTATTGATTTCTCACAATGAAATATTCTCATCTGCAGACGAAGTTCATCCGCTGTGGGAGTTCCTTCTTCTTTCTTTTTCACTGACTTCAGAGTCTACTCGGTTATAATATCATGAATGCTGCTTGGCCAGAGTTAGTTTAAAAAGGCCTCTCAAAGGAGAAACTGTTTCTCCTCAATTGAAAGCCACGAGTTTCCTTTCATCTGATCCAGAGGAAATAAACCTATCATAATCCACTCCCGGCAATCCTCAGGTGGCTGATAGGATTTGAAGTTCAAAACAATTGTACAGAATCAGGTTATCTACCTGTGGACTAAACTGAACTAATGGGTGGAAGCTTGTCAAAGAGAGAGCCAACCCAGAAGTAAGGATAAATTTTCTGACAGGGAAAGCAATTAATTCATTGAATAGCTTGCCTTCTGGGGTTGTGGGTGTTCCGTCACTGGAAGTTTTCAAAAATAGACCAGGCAACCATTTGATTGGAATAATATGAGGCACCTGTCTTGAGCAGGAGATTGGACCAGAAGATGTTCCTCATGTATGATATCAATCCAGAAAAAAAGTCTTCCATGGGGACAATTAATTGGACTTCAACAGTAACATTACCCAGTAATATTCTGTCAAAGAGCTTTCTGTGGTGACACGCTACAAATCAGATTTCATCTGCTGCTGCATATTTTAGTGATGGCAGTACATGAATACTTTGGGTTAAAAAAAAGAGGGATAAGTTTCTTAACTAATCTAATGAAATGACGGGCTTGGGGCAACAGGATAGCAGTGTTCCAATGTTTCAGGGGCTGCCACAAAGAAGAGGGGATCAACCTCTCCTGCAAAGCACCAGAAGGCAGGCAAAAAGCAATGGATGGAAACTAATTTAAGAATGATCCAACCTAGAACAAAGAAGAAATTTCCTAATAGTGAGAACAATTAACCTGTGGAATGATTTGTTTCCAGAAGTTCTGGGTGCTCCATCATTGGAGGCTTTTAAGAAAAGATTGGACAAACATTTGTCTGAAATGTTATAGAGTTTCCTGCTTGAATGAGGGGTTAGACGAGAAGACTTCCAAGATCCCTTCCAGTTCTGTTATTCTGTTAAAACTGATACCCACAAGTTACTAATATCCATTTACTACAATTCAGAAAATATGTAATTTGGGTAAAAGTGTAAAATCCACACAGTGGAGGAAGATGCACATAAAACCATTTAGAACATTCTATTATATTTAGAGTTGATCAAAAACATTCATATGGAAGGACTTAAAGACCTCCAGATAACACAATATGCATTTGTTTTCTATTTTTCTAATTTACTCCAGCACCTTAAAGGGGGAAAAAAGCTCTGCTCTAACAGATGTGAGAATTGCAGTTTCTACACTCAGTGGAAGCTGTCCTCTAAATAAAAAGATAATGTGAGATTTCACATATTTTGGGAAAAGGGCATAAAGAAGTGCAAGTTTTAGGGAGAAATGTGGGAAGTGTTTTTATTTATTTTTTAATGCAAACTCACACAAATATTTGGTGGAAAAAGTATAACATTAGGAGAATGAGAAACTGAACAAAATCATATTTCAGGTTTGTCCATCCCTATATCTGGAATGAAATTGAATTAACAGGTTGTCTAAGAGAGAGGGGTGTGTGCGTGCAGACACACAAAATAAAACATAAATCAACTCCTGAGTGTGTATCTGTGTCTGAACCTTTCTGGGCAGTTTTCTTGGCAGCTGTGTGCTTACCATTCCTTTCTTTTAAGATGTTTTTCAACTTCATAACTCACCTCACACCACTAAATTCCCTGGTGGCTTTGCACTCCAGTCAATGTTGTTTTCAAAAATGTAATTTTCACAATAAAAATTAACTCTTTATGTGCATGAAATTGGATGTTAGGAGAAGGGGTAGCCTTAGTAATCCTAGCAAAAATAGAATTGTCCTTATAAAACAATGAGACATGTGGTTTAAAAACTTTGTTTCTCAGGTGAATGTAAAAAAATTTGGGTTAAATTAAACAAAATGGTTGTATCAGAAGAAGCCACAGAGGAAGTGGAGCCCAGAAGAGCATGGAAAGTGAAGAAGACGCAGGCATGGAAAGTAGGTGGAGAAAAGTGAAACCAAAACAGGACCTCCGACAGCTCCTGCCTGAGAATCAAATAATAAGCCCCTAAAGAACCAACTCAAATAAATTTTTCACTCCAGGGTGTTGAATTGATTCAGTTAGAATCATCAATCTGATTCAATAAGAAGAGTATCCATGTGCTCCTTCCAACTGCTCAACAGCACCAAATTTAAGCCAACAGACTGCATCAATTTGATTTGTTCAGTGTGTCCATGAATTGCAACTGCCACTCCAAACTTCTTACAGCTATTCTGGCTGTGATCTGAAGCCAATGAAGAGTTACATGGTTAATCAAAATCCATTCCACCTCCTTTGAGGATCTTATCAGTCTCCATTTCAGTTTTTTAGTCTTGGTTTACTGTAAAGCTGGAGAATATGGGCATTTTCCTGCTGTGAACGAGAGAAAGGGTCTGTCCTGAAGTTGAGCTGGAGAGGCTGAATATATGAAGGAGTGACCTACTCCCAAGGATTTTTTACTGAAAACTTTTATTAAATATTGCAATGTCCTAGGTATTAAGGATGTCACTAAACTGTCTTCCACTCATCCTTCTAAAAATTTGGTGTCTCTCTCTAACCAACTATTTCTAATTGTTATGGCACTTGAAGCTTTTAGGTTTCTCTCACTGTCATCTCAAACTCATCTTTAAAATCTGGAAGCTATGCAAGAGAGGTTTTATATGGTCTAAGTTTTAAATTAATAACAACTCTGTTGGCTTTGAAGATGGGAACTATCAGGCTTTGATATTGGAGTCGTGGCTGTCATCCTGATTTTTAAGTCCCTTTGTGGATGCTCCCTGCCCTTCAGGATGAATCCTGCTGGATATTTTCAAGGATTTCACTCTTGAAATACTTCCCCTGGATCTCCTATAAGTCAGAGATAGAAGGAATAAGGAATAGGTCCTTGGTCAGCCTGTGAATCATTCAAAAAAACAAAAACCAAACACTTTCTTGTGCTGAGTCAAGGTCATAAAAGTCATACTTTAAAACAAAGGGTTTTATTTTAAAATAAAATAATAAATAAATAAAATTAGGTTTTTTTCTGTTTCACTTGCATTTTTGCAATGATACAGAGACACTTTAATGATAAGGTAACCACTGTTTATCATGAACCATTTATGTGTGAAATCTTGACTCTTTAATTCACAAAAAAGTGTCTTGTGTTGTGTCTGGATCACAGAGTAGTTGTTACACAGCCCAGTGTGTTACCTACTATCACAGCAGAAAGGAGCTCCTGTGGGTATTATAGTAGCAAAGGGGATTGGGTGCTTGAAATAAGGGTCAACTGCTGTGTTCCATGAAGCTATGATGTGTGAGAATGAATGACATTCCTATCAAAATAAGGGACAGCCAGCAACGCCATCTTAATCTTACTTTAAAATCAAATCTATATTGCAGGATTACTTTTAAATATTTAGACATCCTGCAAATCTACAAATTGGGCCTGGGCCAAGCAACTGATCTTTGATTCAAATTGGGGATCTGGTATTTAAGAAGGTTCTGATTGATTCAAGTCTTTGGTTCAAAGGTAAATCTATTTGATTTAATATGCCTTGGGATGTTATTGTTAAAAAAATTTCCATAGGCAACAATAGAGAAGCTTCAAAACTTCGAGGCTCCTGTATTTTTGATGTGGGATGGCAGACCTTTGGGATGAAAATAACAGAGATGGCAGATCTTAAGAAAAACTCAACTGTGCCAGGTTTTACCTGGGTACCTTCAAGGTTTTAGTGCAATCAGGTTTTGCAGCTTTCCCCTTGGAACTCTTTTAAAATTAGGAATGAGGAATGGCAACACAGCAGTCTCTGAATAGTCTAACTAAGGGTTGATAGAAAAGTTGACTGAATCAATGCAGAAAGTGTCCTACTCTGATTGAAAAATGCAGTTTTTTTAAAAAAACCATGCTGTTATTTTTCTACCCACTTTGTTGAAGTGCCAAGTTCCATAGCCAATCACTAGAGCAGAGGTGGGTTTCAGCAGGTTCTAACCAGTTCTGGAGAACTGATAGAGTAAATTTTGAATAGTTCGGAAAACTGGTAGTAAAAATTTTGTCTGGCCCACCCCCTATTTTCTGTCTTCCAAGTCCCAGCTGATCAGGAGGGAATGGAGATTTTGCAGTATCCTTCCTCGCCACGCCCACCAAGCCACACCCACAGAAACAGTAGTAAAATTTTTTGAAACCCACCACTGCACTAGAGGTGACTCTTCCTTGGTGCCAGGCATGTTGACTTAGCTGGTTGGCAAGCTTGATCTCTCCTAGGAAGGATTCCATCTTTAACAGCAGGTCTCAGTTGTATCAGGTTTATAGCTTGATGGAAATATTCTGTTAACTGCTTAGTCAAGGCAGCAAGCTGACACAGTGAAATAAAATGCTACCAAGACATGGAGAAAAGCCCATGGAGAAAAGGGTTAGCGTAAATCAGGGGTCTCCAAACCTGGCAACTGTAAGACTTGTGGACTTCAATTGCCAGAATTCCCCAGCCCCAAGTCTTAAAGTTGCCAAGTTTGGAGACCCTTGGTGTAGACTATATGGTGTTCATAGCTTTGCTCTCCTCTATTTTCAGAACATTTGAACCATGCTTGTGCTGCCCATTTCCCCTTTCCAAAAGACTGTAACATGTCCCAATCAAGCAGAAAATAAAATTATATTTAGGCTCACAATCACATCCGGAATTGATCAGCCCTGAGCTTTTCTTCATCAGGCTGAGAGCTGAGCTGGACTCCACTGGGTTGGCAGGACCAACATAGACAAAATTAAAAGCTTGTGAGTTGGTCATTTTGGAGCTATAGGGAGATGAGGAAGAGTATGTAGGCCAAAGTAACACTAGCCTTAACACTGTAAAGAGAACCCTGCTAGGCAGACATTTGAGGAGTGTTAAAACTTATTGGTTGGTTATTACTGGTTGATGATAACCCATCCCAGCATTCTTGACCCCCAATCCAGGGGTGGGCTGCTGGGGGTTTGCAGGCCCCACTCTTGGCTGGCCCCAATTACCCCTCCCCTCCTCTCCCAGGAGTCCCCATGCAGCCCATTTTGGATGCAGGTAAGTGCAGGGTGCACATGGAGGCTTGGGGAGAGTGAAAAACGGGCCTACCGGAAGGTTGGGAAGGCCAGAAATGGGCCGTTTCTGTCTCCCAGAGGGCCTCTGGAGCCTGGGGAGACTGTTTTTGCCCTCCCAGAGGTTTGAGGAAATCCTCCAGAGGCCAGGGAAGGCAAAAATGCCCCCCCCCATGTTGCAGGAGGCCCACCATGGCCATGCCTACCAGAGAATCCCTTGCTAAAATTTTTGAAGCCCACCCCTGCCCCAATCCCCATGATCTTTAGCAATGGAGGTTGCAACAGCACATTTTATGTACTGTCTATAGAATCCCCAAGCCGTGGGAAAGTCTACAAAGGACAAAGGCCCTAGAGTCAAGGTATTGTTTTGAAGGGCTTCCTTGTTTCACTTTCCAAATCTGCCTCAATGGTAGGTCCATCAAAACTTTGAACTAGATCTTTTCCGTGAGAGGTTCTTAAACATTCTGAACTATGTGGGTTACCCTAAACATGAACAATGAAGTGTAGCAAATAAGCATCATCACTACTACTTATGTCTTCTGAAACCTGACAAAGATAAGGAATTTATTGCATGGGCTCATTCATACAACCAGCCTACCATGGTTATAGAATTAACCCATTTTTAGGTATGGACCCTGAATCATAAAAAACCAAACTTCACAAGATTTTGAGATACTGAGACAAAATAAGTCTGGATAGTCACTTGCCTGAAATGTAGAGGGTCTCCTACTTGAGCAGGGGGTTGGACGAAGACCCCGAAAGTCCCTTCCAGCTCTATTTTGATTATTTAAAGAATCAGGGCCTTGACATTGCCTTTGGTACTTTTTGGTCACCAAAGGCTAGAACTAACCAAGATTTGCATATTGTTTAAATACTCTGACTAGTTTTGTAAAACTGGCCAGTTAACTCTGTTATTCAAAGATTCCTTGTACCATTTTCTTCCCTTCCCAAGTGAGGGATGCCTCTGAGGGGACGGAAGAAACCTGTGTAATGGGAGTTAAGGCAACCATTTGTAATTTATGGCCACTGTCACTTTTCCTAGCAGTGCAGAATTGAGAACAATGACCTCAGAGAGAAAGTGACTCAAAAGAGTTGAAATGACTCTAATTAATTTTCTTCAGCTTTAACACCGTCGACAAAGCACCAGGATGTCTGAGGCTTTTTGTAACAGTCTCAGCATGCTCCATTACCGAGCTCAGTAATTAAAACTGAAAAGGTGGAGACAATAGATTATCTTAACTTACACATGTTTGGGAATTCACAAAGGCTAAAAGGGTTTTTTGAAGCCCATCCCCACCTCCTGTGGCTGCATTTTGGTTCCCAACTATTATGTGATGACCCAGGACAAGGCATGAAGGCCACATAGTCAGCTGAGAGTTCAAACTTTAATGCTCCAACTTTCCCCCAAATGCTCCCACATTATGTAAATTTTGGAGCAAAGTTCTCTCTCTCTCTCTCTCTCTCTCTCTCTCTCTCTCTCTCTCTCTCTCTCACCCAGTGGTGGGATTCAAATAATTTAACAACCGGTTCTCTGCCCTAATGATTTCTTCCAACAACCAGTTTGCCAGACTGCTCAGAAAGTTAACAACCGGTTCTCCCGAAGTGGTGCGAACTGGCTGCATCCCACCACTGCTCTCACCCATTTACTCACACACACACACATAGAGAAGCTTCTGGCTGTCAGTAGTCCCGCAAAATGCTGCTTCAAAGAAAGAAGTCCAATGAGGCAAAGGGACAAGGAAATCAGTCCACGAAGCAAGGAAGAAGGCAAGCAGTCCTGCAAACGCCAGACATTGGCAACGACACACAAAACTCCACAAATTCAGTGTTTGTTCCTGACAAATGCCTCTCCCCAAAGTGTCTCCTTAAATCTCAGTCCCCAGCTGTACCTTGTAAAGAGAGGCGGGATGCTCTCCTGAGTCGGAGTTGGCCTGCACTATTCCTACCTCCTCTCCACACTCTGTGCTCGAGGATCAGGAGGGGGCGGTCTTCATTCCTCATTTCCACTGCCTGCCCTCTCTCAGTCACCCTGCCCCCATTTCTCCCTGCTGACAAGTCATCCCAAGCCCGAGGGCCCCAAAGCTGCCTTGTCCTGCTTCTCCCCACATTCCTCTGAATCCAATGAGGTTGCCCCCTTGATCTCTGTCAGCCCCAGCTCCGGCTTGTCCTCCTCCGCAGATTCAGGTTCTGGCAGAGGCATGACATGTTATTTACTATCATAGAATCATAGTGCTGGAAGGGATCTTGGAGGTCTTTTAGTCCAACCCCCTGCTCACAACAGGAGCCTCATACCATCCCAGTCATATAGCTGTCCAGTCTATTTTTGAAAACCTCTCATGATGGAGCACCCACAACTCTAGGAAACAAGCTATCCATTGATTAATTGTTTTCCCTGTCACAAAAAATTCTCCTTAATTCTAAGTTGGATTTCTCTTTTACAAGCTTCCACCCTTTGTTTTTCGTCCTGCCCTCCGGTTCTTTGGAGAATAAGTCAATCACCTTCAGATGAAAATGGATTATATCTCTTTGTTTACTTCTGTTTACTTTCTTGAGGAAGTTGCTTCCAAGCCAAAGATTGCAAATCTTTGAAAATTTTGATTTTGAGTGTTGCTTGTTTTGGGAAAAAAATGTTCTGACCTCAGTGAAGAAGTATCAAAAGAAACCAAGATATTATGTGAACAAAATAATGAAACACTACTAAATGATTAACAGGGAGGAAGAGGCAGGTGTCTATTGTTCTGATAATAGCCTAATTGCTTTCTGAAGTACTTCCAAGGAAAATAAGCCAGAAGTCAAGATCAGTGCTAAATGATAATTATGTTATCAATTCTGATTTTACTATCTTTAAATAATTTGGAGAGTATCTCTTTTTTTTTTCTTTTACAATGCATTTATATTATATCTGGAAAAGAATATTAGAAGGAAAGCAGAAGATTTTATATTAACCAGTTTTGCATTTTTCCACGTTTAGCAGAGATGTCAAACTCAAGGCCCGCCAGATCCGGCCCACAGGGTGCTTAGATCTGGCCCACGAGCCTGCCCTGAAACAGTGAAGGACCAGTTCACGGTGCCTCTGCCAGTGAAAATGGAGCTCAGGAGGGCCACACACATGCCTCATGGCTCCGTTTCCTGCTACGACGGCCTCCTGTAACCCTCTGCCAGTGAAAATGGAGCTCATTTTCACTGGCCGAGCACTGTAGGAGGCTATGTTGGCTGGAAACGGAGCCTCGATGAGTGACGTTGAGCTGGCCATGACCACCCGGCCCCCCGAGGTCAAACACAACCCTGATGTGGCCCTCAATGAAATCAAGTTTGACATCACTGGTCTAGTTCCAAAACAGCAAGTCAATTTTCCACTGGTCTAGATCCAAAACAAGCTAGTAATTTTACTGTGTCGTGGATAGCTGAGAAAAATATATTAAACCTATACAGGATCTTTTTTTTTTCCCCTGGGACACCATAAGTTCTAAAAAGTGTTCCTTGGGATGGAGGTTTCATTCATGAAAAAAAGAAAAAAAGAGTAAGGCAATAGAAAAGCTGACCATGAGCTGTGAGGTCATTTTAAAAAATAGAAAAATGTAATTTCTGACCTAAAATAGAAGCCACTCATTATTGATCCATGACATTCTGCAAGTGGGGCAGGCTTGGTTTTGTGCGGAGACCTCGGCAGAAGAGACCCAACTGAGGCCTGAGTCTGAATCTGCCTTGGGAATCATTACAGGAATGGCTTGAGAATCTTGAGCGTTTCCCCATGACTTCCATAATGTGGGAGCATTTGAAAAAGAAGCATCAAATGTTCAAATACCTGGTGGAGACTTAAAATGAGGATGGATTCTAGTAATACAAAATACACTTTTGCATGTCTTACCCTTGACTCTTAGTTCAACTTGTAAGATACCCCCTTCATTTTTTCCCTGCTGTTGATGGCAGGCAGAGCTTTCCTTAAGAATTTAACTCAGAAAGGCTTTACCTGGCATCAGTGAGGAGCAGAGACACTCTCCTGAAGCCAATAAAGCCGTAATTCAGCTTATTATAGGTTTATGGTGCACCCTACGTCTAGACTTCTCCAAAATACTGAAGAAGATGTTTGCTGCTCCCTTGAAGATCCATGTTGCTCTCTGTCTGCTTGAGAAGTCAGCTTGTGTAGAATTACACTGCTGAGTATAATTGATCTGCAACAAACTTCATGGTGAGGAGGCCAAGTTGCAGTGGGGTGGGGAAGGAAGGAGGATGCCTCATTTCAAGAATAAAGAGAAAGTAACACCATAAATGCAGTAGTAGTTTGGGCCAGTTCAGGTGAATCAGTTCTTAAATTGTTGGCTGGCCTCTCCCCACCCCGCCCCTTCCAGGAATAGAATAGAATAGAATAGAATTTTAATTTGTATACTGCCCTTCTCCCGAAGGACTCAGGGCGGTTTACAGCCACAATAAAATACAAAATACAAGAAACAACACATACAATGCTAAAAACAACCCTTAAAAAACTTATTCAATTGGCCCCATTTAAAATACAATATCAACCCTGTAAAATTATAAAATTTAAAACCCATAAAATCGATTAAAAATTTTAAAAATTTAAGCCAGTCCAGCAAGATGAAATAAATAAGTTTTAAGTTTGCGGCGAAAAGTCCGGAGGTCAGGTAATTGTCGAAGACCAGGGGGAAGTTCGTTCCAGAGGGTAGGAGCCCCCACAGAGAAGGCATTCCCTCTGGGGGCCGCCAGTCGACATTGCTTGGCTGACGGCTCTAAGGAGTCCCTCTCTGTGAGAATGCACCGGTCACTGGGAGATAGAAGATGGCAGTAGACGGTCCCGTATATATCCGGGTCCTAAGCCATGGAGCGCTTTGAAGGTAGTCACCAATACCTTGAAGCGCACCTGGAAGACAACAGGCAGCCAGTGCAGTCTGCGCAGGATGGGTGTTACATGGGAGCTCCGAACTGCTCCCTCAATCACCCGCGCAGCCGCATTCTGGACTAACTGGAGTCTCCGGGTGCTTTTCAAGGGGAGCCCCATGTAGAGACCATTGCAATAGTCCAAGCGAGAGGTAACAAGAGCATGAGTGACCGTGCATAGGGCATCCCGGGCTAGTCTAGAGAAAAGATAGACTAGCATGGCAATATTTGAGGGGCTGCCACAAAGAAGAGTGAGCCAACTTATTTTCCAAAGCACCAGAAGGCAAGACAAAAAAAAAATGGATGAAAACTAAGTAAGGAGAGAAGCAACTTAGAACTAAGGAGAAATGAAGAACCTTAGAAACTAAGGACAGTGAAAACAATGAACCAGTGGAATGGCTTGCCTTCAGAAGTTGTGGATGCTCTATCACTAGAGAAGAGATTGGACATATCTTTAAGAAGGGATTGGATAGCCATTTGTCCGGAATGATATAAGGTCTCCTGCTTAAGCAGGGGGTTGGACTAGAAGACCTCCAAGGTCCCTTCCAGTGCTATTCTGATTGACTGATTGATTGATTGATAGGATTGCTTTTTGGACTCCACAATAATGTGCACTCAAGAGTGTCATCTATACAATCTGGAACCCCGTACATAATGTAGATACACATGCATCTCAGATGTCAACAGGAAACCCTCAAAATCTATGAATGCAAGTTACTAGGGACAAATGTTTCTCCGTGCTCTTTTTTTTCTCACACACCTGTAAGCTTGGAGAATCTTGAAGGGGGTTAGGCTATTAGAGTTTAGCCATGAAATCCACAAGCAATATTTGTTTTTTTTCTTTCTTTCAAAACATAGTACTGTAGTAATTTGGCATCTCTAGGGGATCACTTTGTTTGCCTCTTTGGAAGGGTCATCCCTGGATGTGCCCAAATTCTTGACACTGCCAGAATTGGACATCAAGCAAGAGGACCGACTTCAAATGACTGTGGAATGAACTCCTTGCTCAGGAAAGATGTAGCCGAGATTTTATTGCAGCTGTGCAGACCTTGATGAACGTATCTTTTCTTTTATATACACTGAGAGCATATGCACCAAGACAAATTCCTTGTGTGTCCAATCACACTTGGCCAATAAAAATTCTATTCTATTCTATTCTATTCTATTCTATTCTATTCTATTCTATTCTATTCTATTCTATTCTATTAAGTTTATCAGTACAGCAGCAGCATAATAGCTGACGAAGCATTTCTTGTATTAGTTCTGCCCTCTTATTCTTCTCTGACTCCCTTCCTTTCCTTTCACCATCTACTTCCCGCATCTTAATTGCCAACCTGCCGCCCAGAGCACCTTGTGAGTCGAGAGATCACTGGCTTCAGGGTGTCCTACTGAAATGAATTAATGTCCTGTGTCATTCTAGCCCATGAAATGGTGACCTTGCAGTAGGAAGAAAGGGAGGCCTCAGTGGGGGAGGAGACATGGCCTAAACTTCACATCCTCATTTCTGGATTCCAAACACACCAGTCCATTAGGGATTGTTTTTTGTCCAGTTTCAGAACAGTGGGATACAGTTGCTACTAAGCATTCTAAATTCAGATGCCAAGCAAGGTTTTCATCTGAATGGACACCAGCAATCGGAGCATTCCTAGGATTATTAGAGATGTCACCAATTGAGATTGTTCAGAATTTAATCCTTTACCTTGGATTAAAGATTAACCTGGCTACCATTCTTTTCAGCCAAGGCCTTTCGTCTGATGTGTACTAAAAAAAAGGGTTGTGAGCGTGGATTTTGCCTCCTAAATTATAACTTCAGTGTTAAAATGATCACACACTGCAACAACATTAAATAACAATAGTTGAGGCAACCAGAAGAGCAAGAACCAGAACTTTGTATCTCCCTCAACTCCTGAAGTGGTGGAAGAAAGGAGGAGGAGGAGGAGGAGGAGGAGGAGGAGGAGGAGGAGGAGGAGGAGGAGGAGGAGGAGGAGAAGAAGAAGAAGAAGAAGAAGAAGAAGAAGAAGAAGAAGAAGAAGAAGAAGAAGAAGAAGAAGAAGAAGAAGAAGAAGAAGAAGAATTAAAATGTCACTCAAAGGAAGACACCCAACAACTGATATCCATAGATGCCTCTTTTCTCTCAGCAAAGCCCAAAACACAGTCTGAGGAATTCTTCTAGCAGAAGATGTAATGTTGAGGTCCAAGGGCCTATTTTCTAATTGTAGGACACACCAGTTCTGAGCTGCAACATCCAGATGACCATCAGATGGCAGCGAAACTTCATTTTTCTGTATCTCTTTGCTAGCATTTCCTAGTCTTCTGAAAGTTTATAACCAGGAGCTGGTCCATCTTTCTCTCTGTCTCCTGTTTCCTTTGTTATCTTGTGGCTGGTCTCCATATGGCTTATTGTATTTATTTTTATTTTATTTATTTGTCACAACATTATATACATATATTGAAAGGAACATTATGAACATATATTGAAAGGAAACAATAGGACAGGAACGGTAGGCACTATTGTGCACTTATGCACGCCCCTTACATTCAGCTTCAACTGAATCTTCAGCCACAGACTGGCCATGAAAAGCTTGTTTGGTTAAAAAAAAACAACCTGAGGTTTTGGGGCTACATGACAAATTTAGAGTGTGGGGAACAAGCAGTAGCTGCATTTTCATGGTTGGCTATTTACAAAATTGCTACTCCAGGGGATATTGTTTTGCATTTACAGAATATTTTCTCATGAACCGTCTAGTGTGCTTATTTTTGTCAATTTTCTGGGGAATTGGGCACACTTCCAAACAAAATCCTGAGTGACAACCTCTTGCCATTGTAAAATGTTTGTGGATGTCTATGGAGGGCATAGAAGCATCTGTGTGAATAAAGACAGAGCTGTGGAACATCAAGGAGGCCTATTGGTGTCCCTAGAAACTATGAAGTTGATCCAGGCTTAATTAAATAATAACAATTTTTCAGCTGAGTTGTCCTCACCAACCTAGAAAATTGGATAAGCATTACATTAGCAAGGCATAGGCACTTGATTTAGCTGCCTGGAGAGAGAGAGAGAGAGAGAGAGAGAGAGAGAGAGAAAAGCAACATGCAAGAAAACTCAGTGTGCTCAGGTGAAGTTTGGTACAAAAGGGAGAAAACATGGGCTCCTTGTCCTCCTGATTAGAAGGAATCATATTGTTATGATATAGCATATGATCTGTGACAGAATGGACTAATACTAAAGCAGTTCCAAGCCTTTTGGGAGGGTATGAGTGAGTGGAGAAAGGCAACACAGACAATGCTTTAAAAATATTGGTGAGCTCAAGTATTTTTTTTTATTATTATTATTTTATTATTTATTTTTATTTGCATTTATATCCCGCCCTTCTCCGAAGACTCAGGGCGGCTTACACTGTGTTAAGCAATAGGCTTCATCCATTTGTATATTATATACAAAGTCAACTTATTGCCCCCAACAATCTGGGTCCTCATTTTACCTACCTTATAAAGGATGGAAGGCTGAGTCAACCTTGGGCCTGGTGAGACTTGAACCTGCAGTAATTGCAAGCAGCTGTGTTAATAACAGACTGTCTTAGCAGTCTGAGCCACCAGAGGCCCAGTTGTATTTGAAACAGTTGTATTTTAGGGGGGAGAAAATCCAAATAACAAGAACTGTTACACAGCGGCCTCTGGAACTGATAGATTCAGCAGCCTCTGGAGCCAGCGGCCTCTGGAACTGGTAGATTCTCTGAAGGAGTCTAAGCAAAAGATGGATATAGCCATTGTTGGAAGAAATATCATCTGGGTTCAGTTCCAAGTGGGGAGAAAGACACTGGAAACATGGAGGCTGATTGGAAAGATGGTTTCTTGATGGACAGGACCACATGGATTTGAAATCCTGGGCAGCTGAACACAGAGTGGAGAGTGAGATGTATTTATACCCTCCCTTGGGCCTTGCCTTTGAGCTTCCTGTTCCTGTGCAAGAAATGTATTCTATTGGTTGTCAACCTTCCTGGGGGATAGACAGGGGTCATAGCTAACTTTTTAGCTTGTTTGAATTAAGTTTGATTGAAGCCTGGACTCTCTGAGATGATGTAATGAGGAGGCTTGTGTTCTGAAAGGGTGTTGGGCCATTCCTATTGTGTCTTAATGGCTTTCCTGGTTTGGATCTTGAGTGAGGGCTGATCCTACCATTCTACCTAATTTTGCCTTTGTTTCTTGGCTGGATTACCAAATCTGCATTTCTAAAGCTGACTTCAGTTTAATATCTGGTTGGGGGCAGGGAACTGTAGCTCTGAGTTTCTGTTTCCTTTATGATTTCTATTTCTCTTTTAGGAGAAATATAATATTCAGCCTTTTAAAAATATTGGTGAGCTCAAGTATTTTTTTTTATTATTATTATTTTATTATTTATTTTTATTTGCATTTATATCCCGCCCTTCTCCGAAGACTCAGGGCGGCTTACACTGTGTTAAGCAATAGGCTTCATCCATTTGTATATTATATACAAAGTCAACTTATTGCCCCCAACAATCTGGGTCCTCATTTTACCTACCTTATAAAGGATGGAAGGCTGAGTCAACCTTGGGCCTGGTGAGACTTGAACCTGCAGTAATTGCAAGCAGCTGTGTTAATAACAGACTGTCTTAGCAGTCTGAGCCACCAGAGGCCCAGTTGTATTTGAAACAGTTGTATTTTAGGGGGGAGAAAATCCAAATAACAAGAACTGTTACACAGCGGCCTCTGGAACTGATAGATTCAGCAGCCTCTGGAGCCAGCGGCCTCTGGAACTGGTAGATTCTCTGAAGGAGTCTAAGCAAAAGATGGATATAGCCATTGTTGGAAGAAATATCATCTGGGTTCAGTTCCAAGTGGGGAGAAAGACACTGGAAACATGGAGGCTGATTGGAAAGATGGTTTCTTGATGGACAGGACCACATGGATTTGAAATCCTGGGCAGCTGAACACAGAGTGGAGAGTGAGATGTATTTATACCCTCCCTTGGGCCTTGCCTTTGAGCTTCCTGTTCCTGTGCAAGAAATGTATTCTATTGGTTGTCAACCTTCCTGGGGGATAGACAGGGGTCATAGCTAACTTTTTAGCTTGTTTGAATTAAGTTTGATTGAAGCCTGGACTCTCTGAGATGATGTAATGAGGAGGCTTGTGTCTGAAAGGGTATTGGGCCATTCCCATTGTGTCTTTATGGTTTTCCTGGTTTGGATCTTGAGTGAGGGCTGATCCTACCATTCTACCTAATTCTGCCTTTGTTCAAAATATCCTGTCTTGAATGGATTACCAAATCTGCATTTCTAAAAGCTGGCTTCAGCTTTGTATCTGGTTGGGGGCAGAGAACTGTGGCTCTGAGTTTCTGTTTCCTTTAAGATTTCTGTTTCTCTTTTAGGAGAAATATAATATTCAGCCTTTTAAAATATTTCTCAAAGTATTTCATTATTCTAGGAGAGGGGTGGGTGATAGAGTAGTGCATCCAGTTTTGGTCACCACACTATAAAAAAGATGTTGAGACTCTAGAAAGAGTACAGAGAAGAGCAACCAGGATGATTAAAGGACTGGAGACTAAAACATATGAAGAATGGTTAACTGGGTATAGCTAGTCTAGTGAAGAGAAGGACCAGAGGAGACGTGATAGCAGTCTTCCAATATTTGAGGGGCTGCCACGGAGAGGAAGGGGGTCAAGCTATTTTCCAAAGCACCTGAAGGCCATACAAGGAATAATGGATGGAAACTGATCAAGGAGAGATTCAGCCTAGAAATAAGGAGGAACTTTCTGACAGTGAGAACAATCGACCAATGGAACAGAAGTTGCCTTCGGAAGTTCTGGGAGCTTCATCACTGGAGTCTTTCAAGAAGAGATTGGACTGCCCTTTGTCAGAAATGGTGTAGGGTGTCCTGCTTAAGTGGGGGGCAGAACTAATCTAATCCTTCTACACCGTCTTTGGGAGATGCTGCAGCCATGGAGGGAGGCCTCCATGAATAGATTTCATGGATGGTATGATACTATTTTTTCTGCTGATAATAATGCAAAGCATCTCTTCAAGTTTTTGTCCCCTTTTGCTACAAATTGGCAATCTATGCTGTCTTTGACCCCAATGTAAACTGGATGCAATTAAAGTAGAATCAGAAAATTGGATAAATACTGTAAATTCTTATCTGATTTATTAACTCACCCAAGGTTCACTCTGTCCACTAGAGTGTAAAGCCGAAAACCTGCTAGTGGAAATTAGGGCTTAAATGAGAGTGGTCTCATGTGTTTTGGATCCTCCTCTGTGTAGATGTGTGTGTGTGTGTGTGTGTGTGTGTGTGTGTGTGAGAGAGAGAGAGAGAGAGAGAGAGAGAGAGAGAGAGAGATATTGTGAGAAATGGCATCAGAAGAATACATTACAAAAATGACTGTGAAACATTACCCATAAACACACAAATAAAAGGCTCAATCTGAAATGCTTTTCCAGATCAATAACAATTGTTTGTTCAATTGTCTCACCCATGTGTCTCATGTGCTGCAATTCAATCCATTGATACCACTACATTTGCGAAAACAGTTTGGTGCTTGCAGCTGCTAGATTACAGAAAAGTGTGTTATGTGAAGACTTCTGACATCTTCACAGCCTAGTCATCCATGGAGCTATCTGCTCAGAATTCCCAATTAATAAAGGGAAAGCTGATGTGCTTTGGGCTCCGGGGATATTTATGGTACAGAAACACAAGTCAAGATAAACATTGAAAAGGACATATTAGTAGACTTTTATAAAGATGTGGAATTCTATGAGGAAAATAATATGTCTAACAATGTCATCTTTCCTTCAAATGCTTTTCATATTGGAGATAATTACGGTAACTAAATCAACAGGTACATACAGCTCCAGTTAGGAGATGAACTTCCATCACTAAGCAATGTGTTCATTGAATCGTGCCTGATTTTATGACCTCTTTGCTGTGGTTGTTTGAGTGAATCACTTGGTCATTAAGCAAATCCAGTCTTTCCCATTGACTTTGTGTGTTGGAAGGTCTATGGGCAGGTGTCCAATGGTGATTACATGATCCCAGGATGCAGCAAACATCATAAATACATGTCTGCTGCCAAGCAGTAGATTTTTGATACTTGTGACAATGCAATTGTCATAAATGTACTAAAGTTCCCCTCGCATATATGTGCTAGTCGTTCCCGACTCTAGGGGGCGGTGCTCATCTCCATTTCAAAGCCGAAGAGCCAGCGCTGTCCGAAGACGTCTCCGTGGTCATGTGGCCGGCATGACTCAAGGCCAAAGGCACACGGAACACTGTTACCTTCCCACCAAAGGTGGTCCCTATTTTTCTACTTGCATTTTTTACGTGCTTTCGAACTGCTAGGTTGGCAGAAGCTGGGACAAGTAACGGGAGCTCACTCCGTAACGCGTCACTAGGGATTCGAACCGCTGAACTGCTGACCTTTTGATCGACAAGCTCAGCATCTTAGCCACTGAGCCACCACATCCCTATTTCATTAAACTAGCTATACCCATTTCCTGCAACCGTTCTTCATATATTTTAGCTTCCAGTCCCCTAATCATCTTTGTTGCTCTTCTTTGCACTCTTTCTAGAGTCTCAATGTCTTTTTTGTAGCTTGACAGCCAGTATTGGACATAGTATTCCAAGTGTGTTCTTACCAAAGTAATATTAACACTTCACTTTATTAACATTTCATTTTAAAATCTGATCTTAAGAACAAGCCTGGATTATTGCAATGCTCTCTACATGGGGCTCCCCTTGAGGGGCATCCGGAGGCTCCAGTTAGTTCAGAATGCAGCTGCGCGGGTGATAGAGGGAGCCCCTCGTGGCTCCCGTGTTACACCTATCCTGTGCAGACTGCACTGGCTACCTGTGGCCTTCCGGGTGCGCTTCAAGGTGCTGGTGACAATCTTTAAAGCGCTCCATGGCATAGGGCCGGGCTATTTACGGGACCGCCTACTGCTACCAAATACCTCTCACCGACCCGTGCACTCTCACAGAGAGGGACTCCTCAGGGTGCCGTCAGCTAGGCAGTGCCGTCTGGCGACACCCAGGGGAAGGGCCTTCTCTGTGGGGGCTCCCACCCTCTGGAACGAACTCCCTCCAGGACTTCGCCAACTTCCGGACCTCGGAACCTTTCGTCGCGAGCTTAAAACACACTTATTTATCTGCGCGGGACTGGATTAGATTTTAAAGTTATGGGTTTTAAGGGGTTTTTATTATTTATACTATTTTAAATTTGGGGCAATAGAATAAGTTTTTTAATTGTTTTTTAATCTGTATTTATATGTATTTTAACTGCCTGTGAACCGCCCTGAGTCCTTAGGGAGATAGGGCGGTATATAAATTTGAAAAATAAATAAAAAATAAATAAATAAATAAACAAGGGAGGGATACTAACAAAAAAACAACAACCTGAAATGTTAATCCAATGCAAAACAAATGCCATTTGTGTATATAAATTCCTGCTTAGATATATTTTCACTCAGTTGCAATTCAGTTAATCGAAAGACCTGAAAGACCAAATAAGGGACAGATCAACGTGGATAAATTCTATCTCTGTGGTTGCTAGGAGTTGAAAATTACTTGATGGCACATAATCAATCAATATACACTTAGCTATGACATAGAGACAGAACAAATAAAAAGTGTGTGATAAAATGGATACAAAATTTTTAAAAAACAATCACAGTGCGACACTGGGAAGAATGATAGACTAAATCTGTAAAATATGTTCCAAGCTAGAATCTAAAAGAAAATTGTTAACTGAACTTCACTTGAAGTTGATTTTTCAAGGCAGTAAAGTCACCAGTGGGAATGAAATATTTAATTTTTCTCCTAATGGAGCAGTTCTTCAACCCATCCAGTAATGAGACCAATTCACTCATGCTCTGAGTTGGCGTTCCATTCCTTCTTCATAAGGTGTTGATTTTCTTTTCTTCTTAAGGGAGGGAGGGAGAGAGAGAAAGAGAGAGAGAGAGAGAGAGAGAGAGAGAGAGAGAGAGAGAGAGAGAGAGAGAGAGAGAGAGAGAGAGAGAGAGAGATCTAAAGATCTCTTGGTTGTTTCTTTCATTTCCCCCCCTACCAAAATTTCTCAAGGGTTTATGAATGTTTGTACAAAGGTTATTTGCCCAATGAACATTGGTTTTGACAAGTAAGTGGGAGAGATGCTTAATGACAATCTTTGCTTATTATAAACTGATGTAAGAAAGATATTTAGTAAGACTGTTTTGAGATGGAAGGTGTTTTTTTTTTGTTTTTTGTTTTGCTGTTCTAACTTCCTGCCAAATTGTCCCCTGCAGCTGTTTTAGGCATCTCTGCATTTATTTAAGCCATAATTAATAAATCACAACAATTCACAATCATGTTTTTTTTTTACAACAGGATGTTAAACTCCTAAGTAACATAGGATTTGAGCTGAATAAGCCTGGGAGAAAAATATTCCAAGCTGTGAGATAGTTTTCAATGGGGAAAGAGTCTGTGTTCTGATGCTTCCATCTGCAAAACTCCAGTTTATCTCTAAGGTAAAGGTAAAGGTTCCCCTCGCACATACGTGCTAGTCATTGCTGACTCTAGGGGGTGGTCTCATCTCCGTTTCAAAGCCGAAGAGCCAGCACTGTCCGAAGACGTCTCCATGGTCATATGGCTGGCATGACTCAACGCCAAAGTCACACAGAACGCTGTTACCTTCCCACCAAAGGTGGTCCCTATTTTTTCTACTTGCATTTTTACATGCTTTCGAAACTGTTAGGTTGGCAGAAGCTGGGACAAATAATGGGAGCTCACCCCGTTACACGGCAGCACTAGGGATTCGAACTGCTGCTGAGCTGCCGACCTTTCGATCGACAAGCTCAACGGCCTAGCCCCTGAGCCACCCCTAGTTTACCTCTAGAGAACCACAAAGCATTCTGTATATCACTTTGCTGCCACCCTGTGGCTGTTCCCAAATCTGGCAGTTCTACCCAATTAAAACTTTTCAGCCTTTTTGGTTCACATTCATTCTCACTAGATGGCTGCTGCCTCTGTGCATTTGTCCCTGGGTTGCCATTGCTATTCTTTTCATTAGCCTAGATACTGCAGGTCAATTACTAGATATGGAGCTTAATTAGTATTCGGATGATGGGTTATCTTCAGAGAGAAAGGTGTGCTGAGTGGAAAAAAAAGTGTTAGAGAGTGGAAACCTGCTGGAAGGCACTTGCTTAATAACCCAGACTCTGCTAATTATTCAGTCAGACAACATAAAGTTTTGCACGATCTAAAGAGGGCCAGAGGATAGCCAAATTATTGGGCAGCACCCAATAATTGAAAAGGAAAAGTTACAGGTTAGTTCCCAGGGTGGCAAGGGGCTGAATGCATGTCATTATCACACATCACTAGGGAGCTTGGCTAAGCACAGCATCCTAGCAGCAGTTAGAACAATCCTGTTTTTAATCTTAACAAGTGTCAGATACGAAAGATGAGGTTCACACATGAAAGTCCAATTAAACTTATGTATTATTAAAAGCCTATGAACAGGAATCTTCTCAAACTAACCATCAGCAACTACTTAGAGTTAGTTAAGGGTCAATGAAATTAAGGGAGGTCAGACTTAGTTTGCTTGAGGCTATGTAGGAATTCTAGGCTGATCCCTCTTTTGACTCCACCCCCAGCTTTTTCCACTCATTCTCCCAACATCAAAGCATAATGAATATCTCAACAGAGTAAAATCGGCAGCAACTTTTTAAAATCTACTTAGGATGGTTTGCTAGTCAGAATAAAACCAATCAGACAAAAACATTAATCTGATCGTAGTCCCTACAAAATATCATAGTCTCAAAAATTAGAAGAGAAGTTTGTAAATGCAAATAGATATATTTGAGGTGAAAGTGAAATTATTATAGTAGAACAGATTTCACTTTAACAGAAAATATCTGCTCCCTGATCACGTCCTTTCTGTGCCAACTCAGTTTGTTTTTCAAATTATAAATGCTGATTGACAACTTTTGAGCAAACTTTGCTCTCCAGTTCTCTTCTTCAAGGTAGAATTGTACTGAGCAGCCTTTTAAACAGGATGCATTTCCATAGATGGCTTTTCTCCAACTGAACATTAAAAAAAAAGATTTACTGAGAGAATGGATAAGGCAAAAACATAGGAATGTTTGAGATTCTGACACTGTTTTGCACACCCTTAAATACAAATCTGAGACAAGTTCCTGAGCGTGTAATATTTCTTTTTTCTACTCCTTTGAACCCATTCTGGAATTTTATATATTATTTATTATTCAAATTTGTATACCTCTCCATCTCATCTAAGGCGACTCTGGGTGGCCACAACAAATGAATTAACTCTACGTGTTGTTCCTGCACAGCAGCAAAGACCCAGGAATTTGGATGATGAAAAGACTGAATCTGCCCAATTTGGAGTATAGTTATAGAAAAATGTGCTAAGTAAGTTCATCAGATATCAGCTGCCTACATTGTTCTATCTAAAACTGAATAGCTGAAGAAGGAAGGAAGGAAGGAAGGAAGGAAGGAAGGAAGGAAGGAAGGAAGGAAGGAAGGAAGGAAGGAAGGAAGGAAGGAAGGAAGGAAGGAACTTTTCTCAGTGCATTGGCTTTATGTAGAGAAAATTATGATGGAGTCAGAACTGAAATGTCGGAACAAGATTTTGATTAATTCTAAAAATGGAAAGACGTGTTAAATGTCCATCTAGCTATCTGTCTTCCCACTGCTGTCTTAGTCAGAGAAATGGGAAAATTAAATTCCATTCCTCATAGGCTCTTCTGCAGCTACCTTCAGAAGATGCTCATTGTACCTGGACCACAGAAGTCTTCTGTTCCTTCAAAGAGACTTTTGGACCTATGAAGCTACAACTCTTTGCTGACTATGTCAAACTATTTAACACCACCAACAATACTACTACCCTTCAAAAAGACCTTGACTTTGTATCTGAATGGTCTAAAACATGGCAACTCCAAATCTCAACCAGCAAATGCTCTGTCTTACATATCGGAAAAAAGAACCTAAACACTAAGTACAAGCTTGATGGACATTACCTTACAGATGACCCCCATCCTGTTTAAGACCTTGGAGTTTTCATATCAAATGATCTAAGTGCCAAAGTCCACTGCAACTACATCGCCAAAAAAGGCTTTAAGAGTTGTAAACTTAATCTTGCGTAGCTTCTTCTCCAAAAACACTACACTACTAACCAGAACGTATAAAACATTTGCTAGACCAATTCGTGAATGCAGCTCGACTGTCTGGAACCCATACCACATTTCTGACATCAATACAATTGAACATGTCCAGAAATATTTTACAAGAAGAGTTCTCCACTCCTCCGAATACAACAAAATACCTTATGCCACCAGACTTGAAATCCTGGGTTTAGAAAATTTAGAATTACGCCGCCTTCGACATGATCTGAGTTTAACTCATAAAATCATCTATTACAATGTCCTTCCAGTCGAAGACTACTTCAGCTTCAATTGCAACAATACACGAGCACACAATAGATTTAAGCTTAATGGAACCGCTCCAATCTTGATTGTAGAAAATATGACTTCAGTAACAAAGTTGTTAATACTTGGAATACACTACCTGACTCTGTGGTCTCTTCCCAAAATCCCCGAAGCTTCAACCAAAAACTGTCTACTATTGCCCTCACCCCATTCTTAAGAGGTCTGTAAGGGACGTGCATAAGAGCACAAGCGTGCCTATCATTCCTGTTCTATTGTTTCCTTTCGTTATATCCAATTAATATGACGACCGTCTCCAGGAGAGCTTTTTATCAGGTTCACCTGATCCGCCAGTTGCGTCCCTTCCTGGACCGGGATGCCCTATGCACGGTCACTCATGCTCTCGTTACCTCTTGCTTGGACTACTGCAATGCTCTCTACATGGGGCTCCCCTTGAAGAGCAGTCGGAGACTTCAGCTAGTCCAGAATGCGGCTGCGCGGGTTATTGAGGGAGTGGTTCGGAGCTCCCACGTAACACCTATCCTGCGCAGACTGCACTGGCTACCTGTTGTTTTCCGAGTGCGCTTCAAGGTATTGGTTACCACCTTTAAAGCGCTCCATGGCTTAGGACCGGGTTACTTACGGGACCGTCTACTGCTGTCTTCCATCTCCCAGCATCCGGTGCGTTCCCACAGAGAGGGAATCCTCAGGGTGCCGTCAGCCAAACAGTGTCGACTGGCGGCCCCCAGGGGGAGGGCCTTCTCTGTGGGGGCTCCTACCCTGTGGAACGATCTTCCCCTTGGGCTTCGACAATTACCTGACCTTAGGACCTTTCGCCGCGAACTTAAAACCTATTTATTTCGTATGGCTGGACTGGCCTGATTTTTAAATTTTAATTGAATTCAATGGGTTTTAAATATCTGTAATTTTATAGGGTGTAATGTTATTTTAAATTTTTTGGCTAATTGAATAAGTTTCTTAAGGGTGTTTTTTAATATTGTGTATGTTTCTGTTTGTATTTTATTTGGCTGTTCACCGCCCTGAGTCCTTCGGGAGAAGGGCGGTATACAAATTAAATAATAATAATAATAATAATAATAATAATAATAATAATAATAATAATAATAATAATAATAATATTATTATTATTATTATATAGTTATTATATACTCATGCTTATATATATATGCTTATATATTGTTTAGTTATTTCATGCTTATGCTTATATATACTGTGTGACAAAATAAATAAATAAAAATAAAACTCTTCTCCTCAGGTTCTTTGCTGGTATTTCATAGTTTAAATTAAGGGTTTTATTACTCGTCTTTCATTTTTGTTCATTTCAATTGCAAAATGCTGTACAAGGCAGCTTTGATTTGTTTCACTTATACCACAAACAAGTTTGATTTTTTTGTCACCTCACAACTTTAGCCACATGCAGCACCTACAAAAAGTTTCTGCAGGAAGTTGTGAAGGAAGCGACACATCTCTTTTGATTTGATTTTAGAAGAAACAGGGGTGGCTTGGTTTTGCAAATTGAATCCAAGTGGGGTGGATTCTTGGTTTGAACTGTTATTGAAGGAAAACACCCCCTCAAAGATCTGTACAACCTTTCTCTGCTTCTTATTGATTGTGAGAGACATTGGGTGCTCAAATTGAGGATGCAAATCAATAGGTGTTTTTATAAAATCATGATTATCTCATGTGTGGTATAAGCCCACCCTAAATGGTTAATTTCTGATTCAGCATGCTTTATTGAATCCTGGCATCTGAGTTAATTGAGTAATTTGTTGAAAAAAAGGATGCACATTGTCTTGATTCTGAAATATTCATTTTCTTGTTAAATCAAATGTGGGAAGAGAGTAATGCTTGAGCCTTCCCAGAAGATAAATGTTATAAGTCTCTCTGTTTCGTACGGCAAATACAGACGTCATTCATTATAACCCAACAAAAGAGCAGAGAAGAGAAAAGAAAATTTCAAGAGATAATGAGGAATAGTAAACAAAGCTGAAGCAGAGAGTCCAAAAATGGTCAGATAAGAAGGAAGTCATTACCAGTTTGGGGGAGCAGATATGAAGTAGTATTTCTATAGAAGTCCATATTCCTTTATGGTTATGGTTAATGATTCCATGTGGACAGGATGAAAGGTTTGAAGACAGCAGTGGATGGGAAAAATGCATAGGAAACGGGTCCAAAGGATAGGATGGACCACCATAGTTCGCAGTGGATAACTAGGACACCTTCATTCTAAATGTTTATATGTATTTTTAGTGTGCACTCATGCATGCTTTCTTCCTTGAAACTTTATGTAGAGGCTGAGATACTAGGTATGAACATGAGGAAGGTACACTGATTTTCTCCAATTTCACCTGAATTCCTGAAATCAACCTGGAACCCAAGAAGGCCATGGATGATGCAAACACGTTCCTGACAAAGATAACATGAAAAGAACGTGTTTCTCTCTCTCTCTCTCTCTCTCATGATGTTAGGATGTTAGATCATCCAATGAAACTATGGATTCAATACCATCCACCGAAACTCAGATTGATAGAGCATCTCTTTTCACAAAACATATAGTTCAACTGTGGAATTTGCCGCCAGCCAATTGAGATGGCTTTCAAAGGAGACTGGACAATTCATGGTAGATAAGCTATCGCAGTGATGGCTAACCTTTTTGACATTGCGTGCAAGGAGGAGGGGCGGGGGGGTCATGCACGCACATGCCGACACCCATAATTCTAAGTGTCCGGTACATGCGTGTGCGACCCCGCTTCCCCTGCTCCTGGCACATGATGGCCCGGTAGGCCTGTTTTTCTCTCTCACCTGGCTCCAGAGCCTTTCTAGGAGTCTGGGAAGGGGCAAAAACGGCCTTTCCCACCTCCCGGAGGTCCTCTGGATGCCAGAAATGGGCTGTTTTCGGCTTCCAGAGGACCCCTGGGAGGTGGGGAAGGCTGTTTTCACCCCCCCGACTCCTAGAGAGGCTTTGGAGCCAGATGAGAGAGAAAAACGGGCCAGATGAGAGAGAAAAACACCCCCCAGACCCTCCGGAGGCTGGAAACATCCTGTTTCCCTACTTCTGGTGGGCCCAGAAAGCCCAAAAGCCAGCTGGCCGGCGCGTGCATGTGCGCTAGAGCTGAGCTCATGTGTCCACTAATATGGTTACGTGTGCCACCTGTGGCACGCGTGCCATAGGTTCGCCATCACAGAGCTATCGGTTGTTGCTGATATGGATGACTCTTTGATATCTCCTATCCCGAGCAGTAAGTCTGAAGCCTTGGAAGCAACATGTGCTATCCCCTCTCTGTGTAAATTTGGGAGCTTACCAAAGCACTCTTAGCCAGTAGGTGACACAGAATGCTGAACCAGATGGCCGAGTGCCTGTTCCTACAGAGCCTTTGTGATGTTTTTATGGTCCTGTGGCTGAACAACTCTGCTTTTCAGAAATAACTGACATATCCAAATTTTTCTGCTCCTATGAATTATTGCAAGAATTTGTCATTTGTCCAGAACCAAAGGGTACCTGAGCAAAAACAAAAAGTTTAGAAGGAAGGAAGGAAGGAAGGAAAGAAGGAAGGAAGGAAGGAAAAGTTTCTGTCCTTTTATGACATTTGGAAGAAGCTAGTAAGATGTCTATCTCACAAAGTTTAAAAATAAGGTTTCCTCTGTCCTTCTTCAATGATCAAATGAACATTTTTTTGTTTTCCCTATTTATTTTAACAAATTCACTGAATTCACTCCCTGGGAAAGAAAAATCTAATTCTGAGTCCTTCCTCTCATTCATGAGTAGCTGGATAGATGGGTGAAGTGTGAAAACACTCAGATTTAAAACTAAAATGTCAGCACACTTGTGTCAAGGAAGGAAGTTATGTTGGCTTCACTTCTGAACAATTATCCATCAAGTCATAAGTTGAAGTTTTATGCATCACAGAATATGCATCACTTTTATTGAATCTATATGTCTCCCCTGCAACTTCATGTGGAGACTTTACCAGTAAATAACTACATTTTAAATGCAAATGATACAGGTTTTTTCAAGGAATATGTGGAGCTCTCTGTTAAATTACACTGCGGAGGAAACAAACACAAGGTGGACTTCCTCATTAATCTTGGGATAGCGAGAGGGATGCCTTACTTCCAGTGTTTGCTTGACAGATTGTGGAGGTCTATGGATGTGCTATATCATTGCAGCATACAGAGCTCCTTCCTAAAAAACAACTCCTGTTCTTCTAGCCTATTCTGGTGGAATGTAGCTTTTTTGACACGTACACAAATGTACATGTATATCATCTAGACCAGATGTGTCAAACATCTGGCTGGCAAGCAGAATCCAGCCCATGATAGGTCCAGAATTGTCCCACGGGGGCCATCCCAGAGATGGCTAGAAACCAGGCCATGCCACCCTGGCCCCGGCTCACCTTGGCCACACCCATCCAGTCATCTCAGGACCAGATGAAGGCGGTTCACTGGAAGAATGAAGTTCAGGAACAAATATTTCACATACATCATGCAAAAGTGTTGTTGGAGAAAATTCCATGGTTTCAAAAAATGGAAAGAATTGAAAAAAGGGCTGACAGAAGACAATGTGACTGTAAACTATCAGTGATGATACAACCAGGATCTTCCACAAACTCAAAAAGCTATGACTGACAGAACAACCCTGGTGAAATTATGTTCATTATGTCATGAAGAGTCAGAAGGAACTGAACAACAACAAAAAAACCAGAATTATTGGAGAACAAAGGATCCCAGTCCATCATATGTAGGTTATGCATTGCTGAATTTTTGTGGCAATTTTTTATCCCCAAAATAAAAATTAGAATAGGTGGGTTGAGGTTCATCCTTGTAGAATTAATCCTTCCATCCTCTCCAACCAGAACTGATGAAACTTCTTGGATGAGAAGTGAAACATCTTCTTCTTCCTCAAGGAAGAAACATAGTCCAGTTGCCATTAAAAATAAAAAAGAAGCACCTTTGAAGCAACCATGACCTGGATGATGGAGAATCTCCATAGGCCTCTGATGAACTTTATACATTCATGTTGAGCAATCCTCACAGTTTTAAAAATTCAACCTCATCTTTTCCATTGACATCAAGGTAATACCGACATCTGTTCAGCAGTCCTTAGAGGCCAATAAAAAATTGCACTATCCTAATAAGTGCATAAAGTATGCAATTCCACAATGTTGGGCAACCAGATTTCAAAAAACATCTCCCTATTGTTTTCAGTAGCATAACTGAGTGAAATCTAGAGGGAAAAAATACTCCCATTTCACCTTTGCTTTAGCAATTTGGGTGTTAATGGCTCCTAATTTCCCTGCCAACTTAGTCTCTGTAAGTCACTCAGCAAGGAATCTCTTCTCACTTAGGATTTATTTATTTATTTGGTCACAACAATATATCATACAAAAAGATTATATAGTATATAAACACATATATGAGTAAATATAAGGAGGTATAAGCATATATATATATAGGAAGAAGAAAAGAAAAACAATAGGACAGGAACGGTAGGCACGTTTGTGCGCTTATGCACGCCCCTTATGGTCCTCTTAGGAATGGGGTGAGGTCAATAGTAGAAAGTTTTTGGTTAAAGCTTTTAGGATTATGAGAAGAGACCACAGAGTCAGGTAAAGTATTCCAAGCACTGATGATTCTGTTACAGAAGTCATATTTTCTGCAATCTAGATTAAAGCGGTTGACATTAAGTTTTAATCTATTAGTTGCTCTAGTATTATTGTAATTAAAGCTGAAGTAGTCTTTAACAGGAAGGACATTACAATGGTGTTGAGTGATTCATTTTCTATCTCTTTGAAATCTGAGGATGTCTTTTTTCCCCCTCAATTTTCTGAGGCTACTAGGAGGTTCTGTTCTGCACTCCAAGTGCATAAAAATTAATGTTTATTTTTCCTCTCTGAAATAAGCACAAATTTCCTGCATAAAAACTGCCCACTTTGCTCAAATAACTTGTGAAAGCTGAAAGAAAGAAAAGAGAAAACTATGTCCTGAATTTTTTTTTGCAAAATTGTCAATAAATATGATTGCTCTCAGTTTGAGTTTCCTTTAACATCAAACCCCCAGCATTACACAATCACTTCCTCCAATGATCCTGCTATTTCCATTTGCTCAGCTAAGTCTTCCCTATTGTTTAGACACAAAGATTTTATAAAGATCTCTTCTTAAGGGTCTTTGGGGAGGTTATTTGCAAGCAGGGAAGGAAAAACATGTTGCAGAAAATGAATGTAGCAAAAAACACCCTTTGCCGTTATTCTCCAAATGGATAAGTTCATAAATAGCCCAAGAGAAATTCAAAGAAACCTTCAATCATCTGAAAATATGATAGTAAAAGAAAAGGCTCCTTTGCAGGGAGAAGAAAACTGGAAAAATGGCAAGGAAGATTAGGTCCAGTCCAAATTGGTATTTGATTAGTTGACTTACCAAACAACCTCTGAGCTTCAAAATGTAAGATTTAATATGGTGGTGCTTTCCATCAGATTCCTGGCTTATGGGCATTAGGGCAAATGATGGATTCTTAGAGGTAGAATCTGTATAACTGAGTGGCAGATGAAATGAACACAATGTTATCCCTGTTCTCAGAGGCATCTGGTAAATCACTGAAACTTATGGAATATTGAACTGGAAATAGACTAAATCTACTAGATCTGATCAAATACTCTATAAACCATGGCAGTCCTAGAGAAGAGCTTATTTTGTAGGGCCCTGATCAGAACATGTCCATTTCATTCTCAATATTCCAAATGTCAACTTGCAAAGCATCCCTGGCTTGAATTGCCATAGGCCGGGGGGGATGGGAAACCCCAAATGGCATGGCAGCCAAAGACAGATGCACATTCCATGCTTATATCTCTTAGGGTTACCTACAGCAGCCGGAGGGGAATGACTTCTACAATCTGCAAAATTACTCCGTTGGTGAATATGATTGATGACACACCCTGTGGAGAGGGGGAAAACAGGGTCATAATTGGGGTGTAAATTACATAGGGTCAGAGCTGGCTTCACTAGGGAAGTGTCAACACGAAGCTCCTAATAAATAACTGGATTTATTTTAAAGCTTGGCTCAAGGCTCATGATTTAATCAGGGCATCCATTGGAACCCTGACAGCAAGTCCAGTCTGACCCGATGTAATTTATGTACACCCTGACATCATTAACTTCTGCATGAAGAGAGAGTCAGGTTTAGTCTAGTAGTTATGAATTCAAATCCTGCCTTAGGAAGGAAAGGCAGCTGGATGACTTTGGGTCAATCCACATCTCTCAGCCTAACCCACCGCACAGGATTGTTGTTGTAGGGGAAATAGAAGGAGGAAAGTGTGTTGGATATGTTTTCCACCTTGAGTTATTTGTAAAAATAATAAATGTAGGATTGGAATAATAAAATAAAATAATAAAACAAGACAAAATAAGCCAGGTGCCTCTGAGAGCAGGAGTAACACTCCATGAAATGGACATTATGTCCATTATTACCCCCAATTCATCCTCAGCAAGGTGAATCTGCAAACCTTGGATTCTGTGGAATCTGTGATACCTTGGATGGAAGCAATGCCATGCCTTTCAAATACAAACCCAACTCCTTTTGCACACATGTGCAATTTGCCCGCCTTCAAGCCCCCCAGCATCACTTTTTAGCTTGCTGTCCTCATCAGTTGATTTTAGGCAATCAGCAACCAGCCTTCCCAATCAGAGTAGTTGGTTTTCAGTTGATGTTCTTTTTCCTACGGAATAAGTTGGCACGTTCTGTGCTCTGGAACTGCTTTGTTAGATTTTTTTTCTCTTGGAAAAACAGAGCTGCTGTGATTTTTACAAAGCAATGATGAATGTTCGGTCAATCAACCATTTTGGAATGGTTGTAACATGAATAAGGTGTCTCTTCGGCTGTCAGCTGGAGAGGGCTGGAAAAAAAATAGTTGTCTTCAAATCTGCATTGCTGTACTCGGGGTGATAGATGACATTTTAACAGTTGCTTTTGTCTGTTCGCTTGGGCACTTGTAAATGCTCATGCACAGACAGCTGACATTTCTTTCACAGCTGAGCACAAATCTGAACAAAATATGCACTCAGAAAAGATATGGATCTTTTCTCCTGGAGTAAGGTGGGAGACTTTAATGGTGACGCTTGCCATTCTCCTTCTGCATTAAGTTGGGGTTACATAAGGCTTGGCCTCTCATCATCTTCACTGAAGATTTGACTCTGATTATCAGATTATTCACTACAGTGGGAGTACCAGCTGGTAGGAAGAAGCCTAGGCTGATTTTTGCTGGTCAGTAGCAAGGCCCATCTCTCCACAATTGCATCAATTCTTTCTTCAAAGTAAGTTAAGTTTGGGATGCCATATTGGCGTAATAATAATAGGTAATTTATGCTTGAATATGAATTTTCTACAACAGGGGTCTACAACCTTGACAACTTTAAGACAAGTTGAAGTCCACCAGTCTTAAAGTTGCCAAGGTTGGAGACCCCTGCTCTATAACAGGGGACACCAACCTTTTGAACCTCACGGACCATTACATTCATAATTTTAAATTCCGCGGACCACTAATATGATTTGCCAATGACCAGCTGGGTGGGCATGGCTAGGTGGTCATGTGACTGGGTGGGCATGGCCAGCTCAATGTCACTCATATCGAGGGGCACCTCGCCAGCCTCTACTCACCCATCATACCCATTCCTCTCCTGCCCGCCCAGGCTCCTTAGGGCCCCAACAGCAAGCAGTTGTTGGAGCTAAGCAGCCACCATGAGAAAGAGTTGGCAAAACAGCTGGCTCAGTTCAAATTGGATCTGACCAAGAAGGAGGCTCAGTAGAAGCACCTCACTGAGGATTACGAGCATAGGCTTTCCAAGCAGAGGGAAGACCTGTGAGAGTGCAAGGCCAGGTACAGGTGCCTGAAGGCTCAGCAGGCCGAGATGGTCAGCTAGTTCCAGGACATGATGCAGTCCTACTGGAACAAGGCCCTCTGGCTCTTCGCCACCAGTGGCGCTTCTCTCCAGCCTTCATCTAAAGCCCCGCATCAGGAGGCTAAAACAGACCCCAAGTCAGAATTTCTGCCCCCCTCCAACCCACACAAAAAGATCCCGAAGATCACCGCTGATCTAATACACATTTAATTGGCTGCAGACCATTTGTATTCCTAATTTTTAGCTGAGGCCTGCAAGTTGTCTAACTGTTGTTACTTTTATCAGCTTTCTAACTACCCAGAATTGTTACAAGATTTAGACATGCACATTTCCTCTAGATAAACATTCTTTGTTCTTGCCACACACACTCCACAATTACGGGCTTCCTGATTTACTTTCAAGTGTGTGTCATGACCTGGCTTTATTTTAGCATACAGCCCATCAGACATGGATTGGGGATTACAGTTGTTTCAATTTCCAGCCAGTCTGGGAATCAGGAGAACTGATGCCAACATATTTGTAGATCACTAATTTGGGGGAAGCTACTCAAATTTGTGATATTGGTTTAACAAACTCTCCATATCTTCAACAATGCATTGTTTGATTTGATCTTTGTCCTGTTGTGATATATGGTGAAAGGAATGTATGATGTAGGAAAATTAGATAAGATTTCCATGGAATGATCCATGATGGAAAGATCTCCTCGCCATGCAAGATGTCTTCCTCAAGAGTCAGAGTCACCTCAAAATTGATTCTCTTTGTCACCGGCAGAGGACATGGCTGTTTTCACTCAAGTGTTGGGATAGAAAAATAATTCTCACAAAACACATCACAAACTAAAAACTTTCAACTTTTATGAACCACTGTTTATGAAGGAATAAGATAAGCTGCAAAAGTTAAATGCCACTATTTAGAAGGACCCACAGTCAATGCCTGAGCCCTGTTTTGCCATCGACAATTACCAGTACATATTTTGGAGGAGAACTTTAGAATTCAGAGCATGCAAACAGAATCATATAAAGGAAGAAAGTCCTGAAGGTAAATCCCACTCCAAAGTATTTAGAATTTTCTAGGCTTTTTAAAAAACTTTGAGTCTCATAAATCAGACTAGATAGACACATGGTCTAAGAATAGATAATGTAGCTTTGGCATAAGAAGTTCATTCATATTTATCAAAATATGGGAATAAAAATACCCAGTAAATGAAGATGTGCTTTTCTATCATAAAGGGGATCTAAGGAGGTCATTGTCACACCATCTGATTCAGGCCATCAGTTTGCTGATGTCACACCATGTCTTGAAAGCTGAGTGGTTTCTGTCACTCCAGGCAGTATAAGAGAGGGAGGGAGGGACGGCCCAAGCAAGAGATTTTTAATAGTATAGCCTCCAAGCAAACATCAAAGCTTGGAAGTCTCTTGCACAGTTTTTACTACCACTGAACTGCAGGCTTGCAAAGCATTTTGAAGAAGAACTGGGACAAGCCATCTATAATAGAGTCACACCAGGGGAGGGGGAGAGGGTTGCAGATAATGCTTTCCTGAAGGTTATTTTTTGTTGTTGTTGTTGCTAAAAATGACTCTTTGCAAACGCGAAAGCTCATTGGAGAATATTGAAGTCTAAATCAGTAGAATTCTTGGAATTCTTCTAGCAACGTTCTGTATTTTTCTCACCCAATCTTTCTTCTCTTACCATTTTTCCAAAAATAAAATAAACCTTCTTTATTATTATTATTATTATTAGAAAGGTTACAGGTCCTTCTCCTACTCTAGTATTGCTTAATCAGACTGTGATTTTCTGGAGCTTCAGGCAGAAAACAGCCATTCCAATTCTGCTAACATGCTATGCCTGGAATCAACGTAGACCTTTAGAAGTTAGGCATGATGTCTGCAATCAAGATTAACATCTTCTTTCCATTATCTACCCAGATGCTGTAGCGATTTCCCTGTAGGAAGTCAAGTAAAGCAATGGAAGGAAAGCAGAATAATCATATTGTATATTCTTTCTGCTGCTTCCCACTCCCCCCTTTGGGCTGCCGAATATTGCCCCTTGCATTTGCAAAGTGTGAGCCTTGATGCAAAATATTCCTTCTGCTTTCTGAGAGATGAAATGGAATTAGCAAAAACCAGAGAGTGATGAGATCCTAGCTCAGAGCGAGACAGGCATTAGCTTCCATCAGGAATTCTGTTCCAATAGAGCTTGAATAGGATCTAATCTGGGTTGGTCACCAGAACTAGAGGTTTTTGTCTTCTGAGCTTTCAGACTCATGCTGGGACCCATCTTCAGAGAACTTCTCTCTAGCAGAGTATGTGCAGGTTTGTGGGTGGTATTTATATGTGCTTGTTGTGTGTGGCTTTTTAGATGTTGATTGGACTGTTGATGGCTGGCTATTAAGTCATCGGTTGTTGTTTCCTTGTGCTGTCAAGCCCTCCCCTCCTAAGTACTTGATAAGTTGGTGGTAAATCAGCACTCCTGTTGATTGATGAGGGCACTGGTGAAATCCAAATTTTTTTACTACTGGTTCTGTTGGTCTGGCTTGGTGGGCGTGGCTTGGTGGGCATGGCAGGGGAAAGATACTGCAAAATCTCCATTCCCACCCCACTCTGGGGCCAGCCAGAAATGGTATTTGCCAGTTTTCCAAACTACTCAGAATTTCCACTACCAGTTCTCCAGAACCTTTCAGAACCTGCTGGATTTCACCCCTGGATGAGGGGCTGATTTCCCAGGCTTCCATCACTGGCTGTTTTTGTGCCTGCTCATCCAACAATTTTAGTAACTGGAAATTTGAATGTATGTCCATACATTGTTAATTGTTCATTGCAATGTGAGGCTACCAATGACTTCAGGTCCCCTCATCTGACCACTCACCTGTGTTCTTGCAATTTGCTGGTTATCTTCCTCCCTGAGGATGGGCTCCAGCATGAGCTTGGAAGATTAAACCTCAGATTCTGGTGACAGACCCAGATTCGATCTTGCAACATTATCCTGGGACACATACATTCACCTTCATTTGGGAGCTTGAATATTCTAGAGAATAGAGCAGAAACAGAATGTGGATGTTGCTTCAGCATTCCAACATTGCTGGCATTTTAATAGACTGCTTTCTTATTTAGATCAATCTTTCTCAAAGTGGGCAGTGTTCAGATGTCTAACCAAATGTCCCAATCAGAAGGCCCATTGCTTAGAATTTTGGGGACTGGAATCAAAGGTAGTATTCAGGTGGTTCGTACTGGTTCAAGCGAACCGGTAGTGGAGATCACCCCAGCTCTATGCTATCTTCTTTAGGCATGGTTTTGAGGCTGGGTGCATGCATGGAAGACACGCGCATGAGCAAAACACATGCACGGAAAGCCAGGTGCATGCACAGAAGGTGTGCGCAAAGCACATGTGCGCGCATGCGGCAAACCAGTAGTAACAAAATGTGAAACCCACCCCTGACTGGAATACTGAATCAGGCTAAATTGGTTGGGATTTGTAATCCTGTCATATGTAGATACATCCTGGCTTGGGAAGAAGAAGAGGAAGGTCAGCCATGAAGATAAAACATGAAAATTATACACCAGCTCTACAGATCAAAGATAGACTATTTTGCAATAGGTAGACCTTTCTACCACACTTCTCTGAAGTCCTGGATCACCTTGACAGTCATAGTTTAGAGACATTTTAGTCTAAAACATCTGGTTCTTTATCCATGTTTAGAAATGTCATCTTGATCTGTCTTGGATCACATCAAAGCAGATTGGTGGAAAGTGAAAATGCATATTTCTTAAATATTCCAAGAAAAGACTGATGAACTGGAAGCATTTATCCCTCCCTGTTTCCAACTATTCTACTTTGCTGAGATTCTCACCATAAGTCAACTGGCTGTAAAATAAGTCCTCTTTTTCTCCTCCTTTTGGGGAAAAAGAGGAAAAAGATATGCCAGAAGAAATGCCTCCAGCACTACTTAGGTAGGAGGAAAATATTAGCAATCTAAATATACACTACATCCAAATAAAGTTTTGCTTATTAGGTCAAATCTAAAACAAAACAGAATTCTGAGCTGGCTGGGGACCTTAATATAACAGTCAGGTTGAAAAAAATGGCTTAGCTCTGCACTTAGGGCAATAAATATGTAGATGTTAAAGCTAGGTAAATATTGTATGTTTTAAGGTAACCTGAAATTTAAGAAGTGATGATAGAATTTGGGAATATGTGTCTACTCACATAACTTTATCTTAAAAAAGTAAGATTGTCACACTTATCCAAACTCATCTCCTCATCAGTTTATTCCAAGCATTTAACAACTCTGTTACTGAAGTCATATTTTCTGCAATCAAGATTGGAGTGGTTAATATTAAGCTTACATCTATTGTGTGCTCATGTATTGTTGCAATTGAAGCTGAAGTAGTCTTTGACAGGAAGGACATTGTAATAGATGATTCTATGAGTTAAACTCAGGTCATGTCAAAGGCGGCGTAGTTCTAAATTTTCTAAACCCAGGATTTCAAGTCTGGTGGCATAAGGTATTTTGTTGTATTCGGAGGAGTGGAGAACTCTTCTTGGAAAATATTTCTGGACACGTTCAATTGTATTGATGTGAGAAATGTGGTATGGGTTCCAGACAGTCGAGCTGTATTCAAGAATTGGTCTAGCAAATGTTTTATATGCTCTGGTTAGTAGTGTAGTGTTTTTGGAGAAGAAGCTACGCAAGATTAGGTTTACAACTCTTAAAACCTTTTTTGCGATGTAGTTGCAGTGGGCTTTGGCACTTATATCATTTGATATGAAAACTCCAAAGTCTTTAACAGGGTGGGGGGTCATCTTAAAGGTAATGTCCATCAAGCTTGTACTTAGTGTTTAGGTTCTTTTTTCCAATATGTAAGACTGAGCATTTGCTGGTTGAGATTTGGAGTTGCCAAGTTTTAGACCATTCAGATACAAAGTCAAGGTCTTTTTGAAGGGTAGTAGTATTGTTGGTGGTGTTAAATAGTTTGACATCATCAGTCCAATCTTGAACTTCTAATATTCTCTTTTATTGAATGTTCAGATCTGCATATACTAGCAGAGTTTTGGTACGGCAATAAGTTGCAGAATATTCTTAGAATTAAATTTATTTGTGAATATAGAATGGACTGGGTTTAGGCCCATCTCCTCATCCAAATCTTGATGATGATGATGATAATGATGATGACAACAAACAGAGAGGTTGGCATGTGACTTGTAGAAGTTGTCAGCCAAAGGGTGTCTGTAGCAGTCTACATGATCATTCTTGCTGAAACAGTCTAAACTTGTCTTTCTCCCATGTCTGTCCACCTAAATATCCATTCCTAACTCCTAAACCATTCTTCTACCTATGGAAAGCATAGGCTGAACATTAGCTAAAAATTGACAGTATGTTCAAGGAAAATAGAACATAATAATTCAGTTATTATCTCTGTTTATTTGTTTTTCATAAAGCAAGGCATATCAATATCAAAGTCATAGTCGACTGTTAGGGGGAAAAGCCACATATTACAAAAACTAGTCTACAAGAATGCCCAAAGACGGCAACATTACAAACCAGCTCTTCACTTCTGAGATGTTTTTCTTAGTGACACACATCCATGGAGGAAAAATGTCTTCTTCTATTCTGCAGGGTCCTTCAAACCCCACAGGAAGAGCTGTTTTAAAATCATAGAAGCATTTCAGAAGTTCAATACATTGAGAAAAAGGAAATGAGTGAAACTGATAGTCTGTTCAGGGAATTGAAGTGAGGTGAAGAGTGAATGAAGAGCATTAGGAGTGAATTGGGATGAGGATAAATCGGTGTAGGAAGGAATTAGCAGTTAATGAGAAACTGCCTATGAGTGCTTTAGATTGTTTGAATAGTTATTATCAAGTGCTTTAATAATTAGAAAATATACTGATTCCACTGCATATGATGTGTGTCCTACTATCTGGTGCCTGAGAATATTTATTTTATTTATTTATTCAATTTATGTTGCCCATCTCCTCGATAATGTGACCCTGTAGTATAGTCAATCATACACAGGAATATTGTAAGGTCAGTGTTTCAGTTCCTCTAGAACATAGAATATAGAATAATAGAGCTAGACGGGATCTTGGAGGGATTCTAGACCAACCTCCTGCTCAAGCAGGAGACTCTATACCAGTGATGGTGAACCTTTTCGACACTGAGTTCCCAAAAGGTCGCATGGAAACAGCCATGGCATGTGCACATGCATGCTCATCAAGGCCATGCTCTGAACCGAAGTTCTGGGTTCTAGGTCACATGCATGCCTGACGATCAGCTGACCGGTGTGCATGTGCAGGCTGGTTTTTGCCACTGCCACACGCATGAAGGGACCATGCTCTGGAAAAGCTGAACTTCTGGCTTCTGGCACGCATGCACACTTGACAATCAGCTCAATCAGTGGTGCACATGCACATACTAGTTTTCAGCACTGCCGTGCATGCAAAGGACAGCTAATTATTGCCTGCACATGTGCGCCAGAAACCCAGAAGACAAACAGTCAAGGCCGCGAGTGCAGGGCGACATAGCTTCAGGTGCTACTTTGAGCATGCATGCCATAGGTTGTCCATCACAGCCATATACCATTTCAGATAAATGGTTGTCCAGTCTTTTTTTTGAAAGTCTCTAATGACTTTCTGAAGGCAAGCTGTTCCATTGGTTGATTGCTCTCACTTTATTTTCTCTCTCTAATTGTCTGTCTGTCTGTCTACTGCCTACCTATCTGGACATAGGCATCCATAAGAAGCCACAACAATGTCAGTGTTATGTCATTCCCATCATAGTGTCCCCGTAATTTGCACAACATCAGGACATATATGATTGTCTTCAGCAAGTGTCCTTGTAGTTAACTAATATTTCCAATTGCTGCAGTAATGATCTCAAAACAGTTTAATTTCATACAGGGGTGAAATCTACTTACCTTCTTTACTGGTTCGGAAGTGTGCATGCCATGCACGCGCTGCACACATGTCATGCGCATGCCATCTTCACATCCAATTTTGGACCCTCTGCACATGCGCAAAGCCTTCTGTGCATATGCAGAGGGTCAAAAACAGGTTATTTCCTGGTTAAAACCAGGAAGTAATGACATCTGGGTGGGCAGCAGAGACTCGTGCTGCCGCCGCTACTGGTTGGCCTGAACTGAAGCAAACCGGTAGCATTTCACCCCTGATTTCATAGCTGGGAAAAAAGTAGGAGATTTGAGACTATCACCAGTGCTGTGTGCTTAGCAATAGCTAGCCAAAATGAACATCCAAGACATTTCAAGCAGGAAGATTTCTTACCACACAAACAACTGACTCACTGGTGGGAGAAATAAAGTAAGAATCTCTTTCAATTTTGAAACGGAGTCCTAGGATCTCCAACCTGTCCCAATAAGCCAAGAGAGGAATCTGTTCTCCAAAAATATTGGGTCAAAAATAAATCAGTCCAAGTTCTCTGCCACTTTCCAACCAGTGCAGAATCTTCAGGTCTAAATAAATGCCGTGATTTTCGGCTCACCAGCTTCTCCTTATATTGCACAATGTTCTCCCTTAGGCCTCTTTATACTGCCTTGGGAGTTTGCACGGGTGCTGTGTCTTCAGTACATTTAGCAAATAGCACATTTAATTATCAGTGTCATACAGATGAGTCCCTATTACTTGAGCAGTGTATTTCATATACCCCCATCCCCAAAGCCAACTATGGAGGGAAGTGTCAGTGTAGGTACCGAAGCCATTCTCTGAAACGAGGGCAGCATGAAAGCTCAGCCTAATTAGATTTATTTGAGTTGCAGATGAGCAGTTGACTTAAAAAGGGAGTTTCCTGCTTCTTGGAGGGTTTAACACAGCTCCAAGATCTTCTCTATCTTTCTTTTTCCCAAGGCAAAGCTGACACTCCAGAGTTGCTTCTACAGAAATAAATGGGATCACAACTTCAAGTTTGATTTTGCTGCTCATTGGTTTATCCTCAGAAATCTATAGATAATATTTTATCTGCCTTTGGGCCTCCTGGGTCCTTGCCGTTGGCTCTGAGACAGGGTTTAAAACTCACAATAATGTGAAATTTTTGACTTGTGATGACAGGGATTGCTTATTTTTAAGAAAATGTAATGCGGGCAGGATTATGTTCAGAGTGCTTCAGGGCAGAAAGAGAAGCAGGAGCAATTAGCATCAAAACCTGAGATGAGGAATTAAACATGATTTAACCTTGTTCTGACTCCCTTGTACTACTTACTCTTAACTTTAGTAATGCAGACTTAAAGTGAACTTCTTTATTATTTACTGAATCTGCACTACTATTAATCGTTCCATAGTTCCCATCACCAATCTCTTTCCACTTATGACTGTATGACTATAACTTGTTGCTGGCAATCCTTATGATTTATATTGATATATTGATCATCAATTGTGTTGTAAATGTTGTACCTTGATGAACGTATCTTTTCTTTTATGTACACTGAGAGCATATGCACCAAGACAAATTCCTTGTGTGTCCAATCACACTTGGCCAATAAAATTCTATTCTATTCTATTCTATTCTATCATTTTCAAAATCCTCCGCTATTATAAAGTTTGATATTTTCAACATATTTTTGGGATGAGACTAGACCAGCCTTTCTTGTTTAAAAAAAGCCTCCCTTTTAATGACCCTATTTTCGAAGTAGTGTTGGGGTGACTAGATGGAGTTGAGAATTTACTGGCCGGATGCCCTTCCTGACTATGTGTTCACAGCAGATATATTTTCTTTGATTCCTAGGAGAGAAACATTTCAACCTTCTGAGTCTTCACCACTAAGCCACCACACTGCTCATACAGCCTTTTTATATCTCACTTGGAAATAGTGCTACCTCAAATGGTAGAGCACCTACAGTGGGACTCCATTGTTCTTGGAACATTTGTTGTAAGTCAGGAGAGTTGATCACCTAAGGGACTTTACAACATGGACATTCTCCTTGCATTCTTGAGAACATTAAAACGGTTATAAGTTTGACGTATACCCGCTTATTCCTATTTATTCCATCATAAGGATCAACAAAATGTATCTGAGAAAAATTTAGCCATCTTCTGGATGGCATCAACCTCTTGTTCCCTGCTGCCACCTAAGATGATTCAAATTTTTACAACCCAGATTTGATAGCTCTAAGAAGTTTAGTTAATATTTTTTGGGGGGTGGGTACCTTCTAGGAACTGTGAGTTCTGATCTGTTTTTCTCACTAGCTCTGCAAATATTCCTTTGCAGCAATTAAGCCAAGTCATTTTCCCATCCTTTCTGCCAATTGAGAGCTTTTACAATAAATGAAAACCATGAATGTTGTGGCATAATATTTTGTTCTATATGAAATGATCATTTTTGCTGGCAAGATGTGTTCGCCTAGGTAAGCAGTAACTTTTTATACATTGATCCAAGGATTTGTGTTTGGATTAATCTTGTATATGAACTGGATTATTATGGTTTAAACAATGATGTATGGCTTCATCAAATGGGCGCGCCCAGCCAATTTGCCTTATTCAATAAATCATAGTTATGGAATTTGGGCTTAGAATAATATGTGTTTATAGGCAGAGGTTCATGTGCTCAAGGAAATGCACAAGATTATGTTAGATGAGTTGTGATTTGGTATCGAGCCCAACAAATATAAAATTTAAGAGAAAAAAATTAAGAGACAATATTCTCTTGTCTAGAAATAGACAATATTGAGGGTTTAGATAAGATGAGAGTGAAAAGCAAATGAAGAGAAATGGGAATGGGATTGTAAAAAAGAGATAAATGAGATAAATAACCAGAAAGAGAAAGGGAAAGAGAAGGAGAGGGAGAGAGAGAAAGACAGAAAGGCAGTGAATCTAAATTGAAGTGCCAAAATTGTGCTGGATTAGAGGCCAGAAGTCTCCGAGGCCAGAAGCTTCTGTGCCTTAGGCACCAAAACTGACTGTGTACCTTTAGGCCATTCAGTCTCTCCAACACCTGGGAAGAAAATATTGGCAAGCAATTTCCCAAACTGTTGTTAAGAGGACTGCAGAGACTTGGAATCAGGGTTGATTTGATGGACCATTAGAACAACAACAGTAATTTTCAAGAGAATCCCAAAGAAGAAAGAGAAACACTGAAACAAGCAAAGGAGATGAGAAATAATTGTATAACCCATGAGCAAAATTAGGCTCTGCAAACAATCCAGAACTAAGATAAGAAAAGGAACAAGTGCTCTAAATGTACAAATAGTTCATCTGTACGAATAGTATCTAAGACATTTCTTAACTCTTAGATTCTAATCAATAGCTCTCTGGCGTGCATATATTGATATTTAGAAATGTACAACAATGTGGATTTCAATGAGCTCTTCAGAACTAATCTGTTTGTAAAGTACTTATACCGAGCCTTGGTGGCACAGTGGTTACAGTGCTGTACTGCAGGCTACTTCTGCTGACTGCCAGCTGCCTTGCAATTTGGCAATTCAAATCCCACCTGGCTCAATAGTGACTAAGCATTCCATCCTTCTGAGGTGGGTAAAATGAGGACCCAAATTGTTGGGGACAATATGCGGATTCTTTAAACCACTTAGAGAGGGCTGTAAAGCACTGCAAAGCAGTATATACGTCTAAGGACTATTGCTATTCTTTCTATCACTTATGATTTAAATGTGAATAATGAAGTAATTCTTTGGACATAGGGTTTGGGGATTAGTCCTTCATCCAGGGAACTAGACCTCCCTCCAAACCAGGTGATAGGACCACCACCCAATGACCAGGCTGAGGTGGAGCTTGCGTGGAGTTCTTTCCCATGAATTAACTAACATGGGACCCACATCCAGTTCAGAGTCAGTCTCCCACTGTTTGAGTTCTTCCTTAGTATTTGAGTTCAATCTTAGGTATTTGGTTGACAAATACACCTTATCTCCTATTCGGAAAGGTGATTGGAGAGACTGGCATTTGTCAACCTGGGCCTTATATTTTTCTGCTGACTCAGCCAAAGCTTTCTTAGTATTCTCCCAACCCTTTTTTAATGAGGTCATCCATTCTGTTAGGGACATGGAAGTGGGTGGCTCTCTAAGCAACTCAGGCATTGACACAAAATCCATGCCCATCGTTGTTTGAAAAGGACTCAACCCAGTACTACTGTGTACTGCATTATTATAAGCCATTTCTGCGAATGGTAATAACTCCGCCCAGTTTTCTTGTTGCTATTTTACATAACATCTAATGTATTGTTTCACCATGGTGTTCAATTTTTCAGTGGATCCGTTAGTCGATGGGTGAAAAGCAGGGGTGAAATGCTCCCGGATCAGACCGGATCGCGCGATCTGGTAGCGATGGCGGCTGCTGGTTCGGAGGACCGGTAGCAAAAATCCCTGGCCCCGCCCCCCCTGCCTCTGCTGAGCCGCACCATCAGCAGAGGTTTTTTTTTTTTTACTTTTAAAAGCCGGTTTTGCTTCATAGAAGAAAAGTTTTTTGAATTTTTCTTTTTGAATTTTTTTTTTGGTCCGTTATTAGGTTATATTTTTAAAAAATGGCTTTTAAGCAAATAGTACCAAAAGTCATTAAAAACTTTGAAATTTCTTCAGTTCAGATTCAAAAATTAAAAGAAGAAATCAAAAAGGAATTAATAAATTTTTACAGGAGTTTTGGAGAGTCATTTTTAGAAATAGATCAAAATTTGATGAAATAGAGAAAGAGATGTTGGATTTTAAGGAAGTGGTGGAAGAGCAGAAGAGGAAATGAAAATGGTAAAGGATGCAATTGCAAATATTAAGCTCTTGTATTCAGATGGAAGATGATCTTGCAGAAATTAATAAAGCTAATTTAGAGTTGCAAAGGAAAATAGAGGAAATTCAAAAGAATCAAAACAATTGGAACTTAGATAATAAGATGGAAGATATACAGGCAAAGGTAGATAGGGCAGATGAAGAAAGAGTAATATTACAATATAGATTAATGGAATATGCTATAAGGGTGAGGGGTTTGAAGCAATGTAGGAAGGAAAATTTAAAGAGATTTTACGCAAGCCTTTGCTCAGATAAAGGGTGTGGAGCCAGAAGATTTTGAGATTAATATTGAAAGAATTTATCGTGTTAATTCTTGGTGGGCAAGACAAAATAGAGTACCGAGGGATGTGGTTATTTATTTTACAACTAAAAAGATTAGGTATGAAATTTTGCAAGCCTTTTATAAAAATAAATTTCAAATATTGGGACAAGATATAAAAATGATGAAGGAAATTCCTCCTAAAATGTTAAGAAAGAGAAGAGAATTTGCTTTTTTAGTGGATGAGTTTAAGAAACATCAGATATATTTTAGATGGGAAGTTCCAATGGGTTTGTCAGTGAATTTTAGAGGCAGAAAGTATTTTTTTAATTCAGTTATGAAAGCGAGACATTTTTATATTAATGTTTTAAGGAGTGGGAATTCTTTGTTGTTAGATGCTAAGTTAATTGGTTTGGAAATGATAGAAAATAGAATGGGAGAGGGGAGGAATGTTTAAGATGTGAATATGATGATTATGGTTAATCTTTGGAATTGATTTGTTTAGGATATAAATTATAGGATTTTTGTTATTTGCTATTTGTATGGTATAAATCTATGGGATGATATTATTCAATTGTGAAGGATGGAAAGTAAAATTTATGAATTTAGATAATGTGGATGTAATGATTTTAATTGTTTACTGTTATATTGTGGATGTAGTTTAAATGATTATTTGTTTTAATTGACACATTTATAGATAGTAAAAGTTATGAAGTTAAGTTGGAAATATTGTATTTTATTCGAAATGATATTTGATTGATGGAGTAGTATTGGAAGATTGGACATTAAATGTTATGACAATTGAAGAAATATATAAGTGATGAAAATTTGAATTTGAGAAGCTGGATTGTAATTTAAGAAATGGACTTATGAAATTTGAAGGAATATACAAGTGGGTAAAAAAATTTGAATTTTAGAAGATGGACTAATTTTTAAAATGGACTGTAAGAAGAACAGACATTAAATGTTATGGCAATTGAAGAAATATATAAGTGATGAAAATTTGAGTTCGAGAAGATGAACTGTAATTTGAGAAATGGACTTATGAAATTTGAAGAAATATACAAGTGGAAAAAAAATTGAATTTGAGAAGATGGATTAATTTTTTAAAAATGGACTGTAAGAAGAAGTAATATGTGAAGTTGGTATTGATTCTTTTCTTTTTTTTCTTTTTATTATTCTTTCCTATCTCTTTATTTTTATTGTGAGGGGATCTAAAGTTTTAAATTTTTAAAGGTGGGAGCTTATGTATATTTTGTATACTTTAGCTTGTGATTGTTGGTCATAATACCCGGTATTTGCTCTGGGAAGTCTGGGGGAAGGGGAGGAGGGGAAAGGGGAAATGATACATGGATTGATTATTAATGTACAGTAATTTTGAAGATATGAAATTAAAATTTAAAATGATATTGGGGATGCTCGACTGCCATTTCAGAAAGAAAAGGAGAGAGGAGAAGGAGGAAGAAAGTAGGTAGGAAAGAGTAGAGAAGGAGGAGGGAATAAGAAGATTAGATAGGGTGGAAGAAGGGAGGAGTGGAGAAGGAGGAGAGGAAGTAGTAAAGTGAAGGAGATGAAGGATGTGAAAGTAGTAGAGGGTAGAGAGGGAGGTTGTGAAGAAAGGAAGTGGCAATCGGGCAGGCCTGAATCAGTAATAAATAAAAATTAATGATTAATGATGGATAATAGTTTGTACATAAATATGATGTTGGAAAATGGAAATAAAAATTATTTTTTAAAAAAAAAGTAAAAAAAAAAGCCTTTGAGGATCCCGCGGCTCAGCTGAGATTGGCAGAGACTTTAAACTTAAAAAAAAAAATTAGAGTCTCCTCTGGCGATCTCACCTGAGTTCCTCATCAGCAGAACCTTACTTGTACTCCTACTTGTAGAAAACATGTTTTCTACAAGTAAGAGTAGAGATTCTAAGGCACTTACCTGATAACTGATGAACGCATGGCCACAGCTCGAAAGCAGTTTCAATTTCAGCCAGACAGAATCAATCGCTCAGCTAATCTATTTCCTTGGTGATCAACTGGCTGGCTTTGCTGGCTGAGGAACTCTGGGATTTGAAGTCCACAATAAAATAAAATAAAATAAAAAAATAAAATATTTGTGTAGCTTTCTGAGATTTGGTGTGTTTCTGTAGTGTTTCACTCTAACTACACAAACACACAAAATCTCAGAAAGCTGTATGTGGCATATTGTGTGTGTGTGTGTGTGTGTGTGTGTGTGTTGTGTGTGTTGTGTGTAAAGTGTAAAAGTTGGTTTTTGAGCTTTTTGTGGCTATGTGAAGTGTGAAGTGCAGCTGCTTTTACATTGTGTGTGAGTCAGTTGTGTTGTGTTGTGTGTGTGTAAAGTGTGAAAGTTGGTTTTTGGTACCTCTTATTGTTTTTTTTATACTTTATTATTTTTATTATTTACTGTTATTGGCCATGCCCACCAAGCCATCTGACCACCAAGCCATGCCCACAAATTAAGCCACACCCACAGAACAGGTAGGGAAAATTTTTAGATTTCACCCCTGGTGAAAAGCTGAGCTAAGCCCTTGGGATCACTCAATGGACCGGAAGAAATCCTTCCAGAACTTAGCAGTAAACTGGACCCTGTGATCTAATATTATTCTCCTTGGAACCCCATGTAGTCTGTATATATGCTTCATGAACAGTTTTGCCAGCTTCTTGGTGGAGGGTAGTCCATTGGAGGCAGTGAAGTGTGCTTGTTTGGAGAATAAATCAATGACAGTCCAAATCACCTTGTTCCCTCCGCTGTCAGGGAGTTCGACTATGACATCCATTGCAATCTCCTCCCAGGGCTATTTGGGTTTGGCCACAGTCTGGAGAAGCCCAGGGGGCTTCCCTGGTCTGGATTTCATGGTGGCCCAGATGGTGCAGCTTTTAACATAGTCTTCTACGTCAGCCTTCATCCTTGGCCACCAGAATTATCTTCTAGCCAAATGGAGGGTTTTTAAAAATCCAAAGTGGCCCCCTAGTCGAGAATCATGACTCTGCTGTAGCACTCTGAGTCGCATGCTGCTGGGCACATAAATCTTACTCCCCTTCCAAGCCAATCCCTCTCTTAGGGTTAAGTCCATTTGTTGTTGTTGTTGTTTTTTATTATTTGCATTTATATCCCGCCCTTCTCCAAAGACTCAGGGCGGCTTACACTATGTCAAGCAATAGTCTTCATCCATTTATATATTATATACAAAGTCAATTTATTGCCCCCAATAATCTGGGTCCTCATTTTACCTACCTTATAAAGGATGGAAGGCTGAGTCAACCTTGGGCCTGGTGGGACTTGAACCTGCAGTAAGTTGCATACCAAGCAAATAGATCAATAGATGATGCTGTTAACATGGCTCTGCACTACATCCTACAACATCTTGAGTCTCCAAAGACCTATGCAAGGGTCCTTTTTATAGACTTTAGTTCAGCATTCAATACCATCATTCCAGACATTCTTCTAACTAAGCTAAACCAGCTACAAGTACCGGAACAGACTTGTAAGTGGATCACAAGCTTCCTAACAAACAGGAAGCAGCAGGTGAGATCACATCAAATACCTGTACAATTAGCACAGGGGCCCCCCAAGGCTGTGTGCTCTCCCCACTTCTCTTCTCTCTGTATACCAATGACTGCATCTCCAATGATCCATCTGTTAAGCTACTGAAGTTTGCAGATGACACAACAGTGATCGGTCTCATTCGAGACAATGACGAATCCGCATATAGACGAGAAGTCGAATGACTAGCCTTGTGGTGCAACCAAAACAATCTGGAACTGAACACACTCAAAACCGTAGAAAAGGTGGTAGACTTTAGGAGAAACCCTTCCATACTTCCACCTCTCACAATACTAGACAACACAGTATCAACAGTAGAAACCTTTAAATTTCTAGGTTCTATCATATTGCAAGATCTAAAATGGACAGCTAACATCAAAAACATCATCAAAAAAGGACAACAAAGAATGTTCTTTCTGCGCCAACTCAGTAAGCTCAAACTGCCCAAGGAGCTGCTGATTCAGTTCTACAGAGGAATTATTGAGTCTGTCATTTGCACCTCTATAACTGTCTGGTTCAGTTCTGCAACCCAACAAGAAAGACACAGACTTCAGAGGATAATTAGAACTGCAGAAAAAATAATTGCTACCAACCTGCCTTCCATTGAGGACCTGTATACTGCACGAATCAAGAAGAGGGCCGCAGCAGCAAGACTGTTGATTGGACAATATTGGAAGAAAAAAGAATTACCCACAATAGAAGAATGGATATTGAAAGTTTCCAATTTGGCTGAGATGGCTAAAATCTCAGCCTTCTTGAAAGACAATACTCAAGAAAAATATCTAAACGAATAGAAGAATTGGATTGATTATATTCAAAATAGATATCAGATTAAGAAATTTCAGATTGCCTTTGAACGAAGGACATTGTTTTTGATTTTAATGGAAGAAGTCAAGTTATGTGAGAGAGAAGGATTAGAATTGTGTTAGATTTTAAAAATGTAATGTATGAATTATACCTTGTGTTTGCTCCGGGAAGTCGGTAGGGGGAGGGGGGTTTTGGAGGGAGGGGGGAAGGAGGGGGAGGGGAGGGAAAAAATTTAATTGTTGTAAAACTTTTTCAATAAAAAAAAAAAAGAAGAGGGGCGTGAAAATATTTACAGATCCCTCACATCCTGGACATAAACTGTTTCAACTCCTACCCTCAAAACGACGCTATAGAGCACTGCACATCAGAACAACTAGACACAAGAACAGTTTTTTCCCGAAGGCCATCACTCTGTTAAACAAATAATTCCCTCAACACTGTCAAACTATTTACTAAATCTGCACTACTATTAATCTTCTCATTGTTCCCATCACCAATCTCCTTCCACTTATGACTGTATATCTGTAACTTTGTTGCTGGCAATCCTTATGATTTATATTGATACATTGACCATCAATTGTGTTGTAAATGTTGTACCTTGATGAAGGTATCTTTTCTTTTATGCACACTGAGAACATATGCACCAAGACAAATTCCTTGTGTGTCCAATCACACTTGGCCAATAAAAAATTCTATTCTATTTTATTCTAAAAATTGCAAGCAGCTGCTGTTAATAACAGACTTTCTTAGCAGTCTGAGCCACCAGAGGCCCTGGTTCTCCTTGAACCAGGCATCAGCTGAGAGCGCCGCTTTTAGCTCTGTTGTCAACTTGCCTTCGTGGAGGTCAGAACCACGGTGCATTTGCACTGTAGTGAGAGCTTGGGCTGCTGGTTGCATTTCAGAGATCATGGCATGAACTACTTCCCATCAGCTGTCAAACTGGGGCTTCCTGAATTCATCAGCTAATAGGTTCCCCCACCCACCCCGGAATGTATTTCAGGTTGAAGTTAAAGTGTTTGAAATACTGAGCCCAGCGAACCTGCTTGGGGGAAAGCTTCCAAGGGGCATTCAGCGCCTCAAGGTTTTTGTAGTCATTCCACACTTCAAAAGGCTCCTTAACCCCGTCTAGGAAGTGTATCCAGGATAGGAGAGCCCATTGCACCGCAAAAGCCTCCTTCTCCCATACCGCCCATCTACGCTCCATGTCCGTTAATTTTTTCAATACATAAGCATATGGCATTTGTTTTGGGTGTTCCTTTGCATTAGAATAGCTGCCACCGCCACATCACTAGCGTCAGCCTGGACTACAAATGGTTTATTTGGGTCAGGGTGCTGGAGGATCGGTTTCATTATGAATAGACGTTTTAATTGCTCAAAGGATTTTTGACAGTCCATTGTCCAAGCTATGGGTTAGCTAGGTTTTGGCTTGGTGGGAGATGGACCAGTTTTTAGTAATTCCATCAAGGGGAGATCAACCTTAGCAAAGGAAGGTATGAATTGCCTGTTAAAATTTGCAAACCCCAGGAAGCTTTGAAGTTGCTTACGTGTTCATGGGGGTTGCCAGTCTAGCACTGCCTTCACCTTCCCCGGGTCCATTTCGATTCCTTGGCTTGACACCCTGTAGCTCAGGTATTCCAAGGACTCCTTATGGAACTCGCATTTTGACAGCTTTGTGTAAAGTTTGGCCGCTAGGAGTTTTTTCAGCACTTGCCTGAATAATTTGATATGCTCTTCCATATTTTCGCTGAATATAAGAATATCACCAGGTAAACAACGAGCCCCTTATATAGGTGCTCATGCAGAACTTCATTGATCAGTTGCATGAAGACTGCGGGGGCCCCTTGAAGTCCAAAAGGCATGACCCGGAATTGGAAACTGCCCAGGGGGCAGTTAAAAGCAGTTTTCCATTCATCTCCCTCCATTATGCGGACCCGATAGTAGGCTTCCCTTAGATCTAACTTGGTGAAAATCTTGCTTTTGACAAGTGGTTCAGCAAGTCTTTCATTAGTGGTAGGGGGTAGGTATTTTTTATGCAAATGCAATTGACGGCTCTAAAGTCCACACATAATCTCAGGCCTGCATGTTTTTTTCTCTTTAAACAATACGGGGGCAGCCACCATGGATTTCGCAGGTTCGATGAACCCTCTGGCTAAGTTGGTGTTGATGTACCTCCTCAACTCAGTCATTTCAGCAGGCATCATGGAGTACATCCTGGGTTTTGGTAGCTTGGCTCCCTGTCCTAATTTAATGGCACAATCCATGGGCCGATGATGGGGGAGGATGTTACATTCCTCCTCGCTAAACACTTCGGCCAAGTCTGTATATGCCTTAGGAATCTGGGGTTCGCCTGGAGGCCTGTCTGACCCAGTGGCTGCTTTTTCTGACAACTGGCCTTTCTGGATTGGCCATTCCTTGGGAGGAGGGATGGGGCAGTGGGCCGATACCCATTATAATTTTCCAGTATCACTCTTCCCATTTAATGGTGGGACCCCATTTGTCCAGCCAAGCCAGGCCCAGTATGACAGATTCTGGCATCTTTGAGGTTATTATAAATTGGATGAGTTCATGACGTTTTTCTATTTCTAATCTAATCGGTTCTGTAATTTGGGTGGCTGGGACTCCCCCAATTAATGTCCCAGCCACCAGGTGAAATTTAATTGGGCACTTTAAGGCTTTTGTTTTGATCCCCAATTGTTCAAGAATTGGAAGTCCAATTAGACATCTGGTACAGCCTGTATTTATTATTGCTCATAGTCCTCCTTGCTCCCCCATCTGTGGCACCACCAGTCTCACTTTAATTGAAATGGGGGGATGGGTGCACTCATCATCAGGTTATCTTCTCTGTTAGCCTCATCCAGAGGGGCTTCTTCGGCTGGAGGTTCCTCACTCTCTTCAGTGGGGAGGGGAAACTCTACGGCTTGTCTGGCAAATCAACTGGTGTCTAGGGCCTTCCTTGGAGCCTTTTTACCTCAGACAGCCCTGGCTGGACATTGTTGTGGAACTGGGGCAGGGGCCAGGCACTCAGAAGCTCAATGTCCTGGTTGTTCATACTGATAGCATTTAATCACCCCTGCCAGTTAAGGGGGGGAGACTTCAGCAGGCTTTGAGAGGGGCCGTCTGGCTAATGCTCTCCGAGGAGGCTTTTAGGCTGGGGTTTTGCGGTGGGGGGTGAATTTCACTGTCCAGAGCTATGGACATGGTGTACCAGTCATGTTGTGTCTTGCCCGCCCTCAGAGCAGCCGGGGCCTTCTTATCTGCTCCCGAACACGGAGGAATGTATGCCTCCCGGCCCCAGTCCTGGCTCCATGCCCAGACAAACTGCAGAAGAAGGAGCACCTCCCTGCCCCAGCCCTGACTCCATGCCCAGGCAAACGGAGCAGCTAGACCCCTCCCCCTCCTCCACAGCATGTGAGCCTGAGGAGGGTTTATTACCAACAGCTGATTGGAGTGATCCTCGCATCAGAAGATTGGATAGGCGGAGGCAACAGAAGGAAGGGAGGGGCAGGCCTTAATGAGTGCTGAGTCATGGAGCCACTCCCCATGGCCTATATAAAGGATCTACTTTCTGGCAGTCTCTGAGTCAGGCAAAAGTCGAACTTATCTTGCTGAAGTCACTTACTGGTCTCCTGCCTGCTCTGAGGACTTTGCTAGGACTTTGGGCAGAGCTGCAGAGGCAAGCCTGATTCGGATTTCCCTGACCCGGCCATCAGCGGAGGAGTGGGACACGACAAGTCATGTAGTCACTCAGGCACCCCCCACCCCGAAGTCAGGCTGTTCTGACTTCTTGATTAATGGCCACTTTAAAATAGTGTAGGAGCATGCGGTCCAGCCAATGCCCCAGGTTCCCTGCGACCCATCTAAAGTCACATACGAAGTCTTTTATGGGTCGATTAACTTGCTTCATCACCTTTATTGTGGCTTCATTTTCATTGATCCAGTCTGGCTCTTCAAAGCTGGCCTAGAGCAGCAAAACAAACCCATCGGCATCATTTAATTCCACAGCGCCTTCATTATGCAGCTGGGCTATCCATTCACAAGCGTCCCCGTCATTCATCCCATCAGAAATTGCCGATATCAAGTCCCGATCTGATTTTTATTGGTCTCCATACTGGTCTATATAAACCCAGACCTTGCTGAGGAAGTAAGCCAGTTTGGCAGATATGCCATCAAATGTTGCTCTGAAGTGGGGTGGCATCAGCCTCGAAGGTGGATTGGGCCTGGTGACAGGCGGTTGAGCTGGAACCTGTGGCAGAGCTGCTGGTCATTGCTGGGAGGCCACCTGCTGAGGGAGAGGGGCCGGCGGCTGAGCTGCTTGTTGGGCTGCAGAGAGGGGGAGAACTCCAGCCGGCTGCTGGATTAGTCCCCCCTGTGGTGCTGGGATTGTTGGGCCATACTGGGGCCAGGGGGATCGCTGCAAAATTGGAGCAGATGATGCTGGATACCACTGGCACTGGATCTACCCCTGGCCAGGATAGAATCTCCAGCCTGGGGGGATACATTCAGCAGGAGGTAGCACAAAGGCAGGCAGGTGAGGAGGGCCAGCAGGTGGTTTTTGCATTCCCCATGTTGGCCCTGCTGCACAGGGGAGCCAATCATTTTGCCTCTGGCTGGGTAGGAAGTGGCTGTGCCCTGCTAATTTCTCTGCCCTGTCCTGGATCAGGGAAGGTGAATGTAGGTTGCACTAAGCTCCATCTCACTTGAGGAGGTTGGGCGGGGTGTGTGTAACTTCCCACTTCCATCCATTGAAAACGCTCAGGGAGCCCAGTTAATGATTGGCTTTGTGATGGGAGCAACAGGTTACAGTCCCGGGAATCTCCGGAACCCAAAGCTGTCCCACTTCTCCACTCTGGCTCATGGGGCAACTTCACTGGGCTGGGCACAGGATAATATCCAGGTGGTCTATCCTCTGGTCCCCTTTCTGGAATTGGATCAGACTGGCAACTATGATGATGATGATGGTGATGATGATTGATGATTGATGATGATGATGATGATGATGATGATGATGATGATGTTATCCATTCAATCGTGTCTGGCTCTTGGCGATTCTATGGGCCAGGTCTTTCCATCTGTTATAATCTTGCACTACTTCTTTGAGTTGTTCTATAGTCTGGCTGGTTTCAGCTTTGATGGTGTACAGCCACCATGTTCTTTGGTGGCCTGGTTTCCTTTTATGGCTAACTCTTCCAAATACAATTGCTTTCTCCAGCTCTTCTTATATCTGTTGATAATCGAAAGAGCTGTTGAAAAAGAAGTGGAAAGCGACTACAACTTTATTGCTACTTAGATACAAACATCAACACTAATTGCTGATGAGGAATGGAGTTCTTGCCTAGTGAATATATACCCATTTTGTAATGCCCAAACATGGCTTATTTCTTGGTCTAGCTACCTTTTCTTTCTTCTCATCCATCTTGAGTTTTGTTTCCCTGTTATCATTCTGAGAGCAGCTACCCCTTCCTCTTATTCCCTGTCCACTATTCCTTTTTTCTTCTTTTCCTGATAGAAGGAGGAAGATGTATCTTTGTGTAAAAGAATGGACTGCATATACAGAGTAAGGATCAATTTATAAATTGGTTTAAGTTTAAAAAATGGGTGGGCATTTTTTTTTAAAGTAGATTTTCTAAAAAGTTCTTGACTCAGGAATGTTATCTTGGACCAAAGGATATAATCCATCATCTTGAGCTCACTGTACCTAAAGACATTACAGGTACTTGGATACCAAAAGACTTATAGAACTAGGATTACTGCAATTTTCAGAAGAGTTTATTGCATTTTCAGTCTGCCATAGGCAACTGAGGAGTGCCATAAATTTAATTTTGACTGGCCTTTTTATGCCTCACAATCAACATTAAAACAGAAAACAGCAAAGTAAACTAAAGCACTTGACAATTTGACTTTATATAACATTGGCATTTTTTTGTGTGGAAAGAAATATCTGAAGTGACCTTGTTTAAGTGATATGAAGAGATTTTGTTTTCATTTCTAAGAAAGGAAGGAAGGAAGGAAGGAAGGGATTTAATTTATATTATATCAATTAAAAAAGTTTTGGAAAGAATTATTTAATCTCTGAACTTTATGGAAAGATTTAACATTCTTTGTTAAATTTTTATTATCATAGTTGTTATTTTGCTGAAAAGAAGGAAATTGTAATTTAATGGATGAAGAAGGAGCCAAGTTAGTGACTCTTGGCAAAAACACATTCTGTATGAATTGTAAGACATATATAGATCTTTGAAAGAAATGTGAAGTTATATTTAATTATCTTGATATCTATTGGGAGACAGTCATTGCCAAATGCATTCCTGGCAAGAAATTCCTTTCTTCTTCAAAGTGGAGGATGGTATAAGATCAACTGATACTACTCTATATACTCATCCATGGATGACCTTATATAGCGCATAAATTCACCCATGGATCAACTGACCCTAAAAGTTTTAACTAAAATACCATGAAAAACAGGGATAAGCCAAGTCTTCAAAATGTCCATAAGTTTTAATTTTCACAATTCACTTAGAAGGTTAGAGAAGAGCCTCAGAGCATTGGGGACCATCATTTCAGTCCAATGAAGAGAAATTGAAAGCAATGGCATTGGATTCCTTGAGAAGTCCGTAATGCTGGGAAAGAAAGGAAGATGATGACCACCAGCAAGGCAGTGGACTCAGTCTTGGCACCAATGGGTGCATCTTTGGAAGACCTGAATAACCAACTTGTGACCAGATCATTCTGAAGGTCTATCTCTGTAACCACTAAGAGTTGATATAGAATTGATGGCACATAATCAATCAATAGCTTTAGGAAAATGTGACTGGGGACAACATAGTAACCTTTTCCAAATAAGTTAAAGAATATCATGTCTTGATGAAGGACATAGAGAAATGATTTTAAGCTGCAGGAAATCATTGAATGTGTTTAAAAAATATTTAAGAGTTAGATATTTTGGAGATACTTTAGCCTGAATTGTCAACTGCTTTAATCTAGATTGCAGAAAATATGACTTCTGTAACAGAATCATCAGTGCTTGGAATACTTTACCTGATTCTGTGGTCTCTTCCCATAACCCTAAAAGTTTTATCCAAAAACTTTCTACTATTGACCTCACCCCATTCCTAAGAGGACCATAAGGGGCGTGCATAAGCGCACAAACGTACCTACCGTTCCTGTCCTATTGTTTTTTTCTTTTCTCCTTCCTATATATATGCTTATACCTCCTTATATTTACGTATATATGTGTTTATTTACTATATAATCTTTTTGTATGATACCTACATATATTGTTGTGACAAAATAAATAAATAAATGAATGAATGAATTCTTACATTGAGCAGGGAGTTGGGCTCAGGGGCAATAATGCCTCTTTCCCACTGTCTGATGCTAAGATATGATCACCACCACCACCACCATCATCACCACCACCATTATCAGTTAATCAGTCATGTCCAACCCTCGGCCACTCTATGGATCACCTTTCTCCATGCTCCTTTGCTCCTTCAGCTCTGCCATGGTCATCCCAGTGTCCAGCCAATAGGTACTCCATTTATGGCATCCAGCCAATGGGTACTAGGATCGCCCCTTCTCCTTTTTCAGCTGATTTTCCCAGCATGAGTGACTTTTCGAGTGTATCATCTCACATGACGTGACCAATGTATGATAGCCTTTCTTCAGCAGTCTTGGCTTCAAGTGATATTTTTGGTGTGTTTATTCATGCCAGACATTGCAGCTCTTCCAAGTGCTACACGCCTTCTGATCTCAGGGCTGCAGTCACCATGTCGGTCTATTTTAGAAGCTAAGAAGATGAATTCATTTATGGTTTCATCTAAGTTATTTAATAACTTAGAGATATCAATCTGCAATGCACTTATTATGTACAGAGCCAAGACACACACTGTTTAATTGCACCAAGCCAGAGGTGGTATTCAGCCGGTTTGCACTGGTTCAGGTGAACTAGTAGCAAAAATCACTAGTGGGCCTGCCCGCCCAGCCGCCCACCACTCACCCGCCTGCCCCAGCTCCGGCTCCAAATAGTACTAATTTAGGCACTTTTTCGAGGCTGGGTGCATATGCAGAAGGCACACGAGTGAGCAAAACACATGCATGTGTGTGTGTGAAGCGAGCACGTGGGGGGGGGGGCAAACCAGTGGTAAAGGTAAGTGAAACCCACCCCTGCACCAAGCAGAGGCTTTCCTGCCACTGGGAATTCTGTACCTATCCTTACTGTAAAAAAGGTTGATTGAGGTGTATGATTTAATGCTAAAATGTTGACTGCAATGTGCAGTAATCTCCAACATCCAAGATTAACCAAGAAAGAGATGCAGAGAGAATTGCATGCCCACCCTCCCCCACCAACTCCAAAATAAGAAACCTTCAAAATAACTGTGGTTTTTTCCTTGGGGGAGGGGGAGTTTCCCCTGATGACTAGTTATAAATATTTGAAGGAGGGTAGGAGGAAACACACAACAGCAACAGAACTGTATGGCAACATCTGTTGGTTATGTTTAATTTGCTTCCCTGATTATTTAGCAATGATGGAAAATGCTTTTCTCTGTGTTTTGTCTGTACGGGAGAATTGGGCAAATTGAAATAAATGGTTTCAAATTGCTTTTGCAATTGGATAAAAATGTTTGTTAGGTAACATCTGGAAAGCTTTTCCTGGTGGGGGGGGGGAGAAATCCAACTAACTGTAAGTGTGGGATTTGGGGAAGGAAAGAAAGGCAGCTATGGCTGCATGAATTCCATTCAGGGTGCTATTTTCTGTTCTTCAGAGGGATTTTCCAAGACAACCTTTTGATTTTTTTAAAAAAAATATTGGTTCTTGATTTTGCACCCCATTAAGATATAGAGCCCTCTATATCTTATGTTTTAACTTGTAAAACATCTGCACCTGACTGTAATAAAGAGGTCCACAAATATTTTGTTTGTCATGAAATCTGCCTTAATACTTTGCACCAGATGATGACGGTGGTCATAGTGATAATGATGATTTCTCCCCAACTCCATGGGTCACATATTTCATTTTATTTGAGTCAGGTTGACTCAGCCTTCCAGCCTTCCAAGGTGGGTAAAAAGAGGGCAATATGCTAACTCTGTAAACTGCTTAGAGAGGGCTTTAAAGCACTATAAAGCGGTGTATAAGTCTAAGTGCTATTGCTATTTGCTGGACCTCACACTTCCCTCAGGAGGTCAAGAATGTCAATATACACAAATACACATTTTCTTTACAATGAGCAACCTTTAGCAAAATAACTCGTGTTTCCATAACACTGAGGTTAGGTGTGTATCCAAGCTCTTCCAATTTGATATTCAATCTGTTGTTGTTGTTGTGTCACAAAATCATGTGCAACTCTTCATGATTCCATGGACCATAGCACACCATCCCCTCTCCCCTTTCACTGTCTCCCATATGAATTGTCTCCCACATGAACTGCCTGAATTCATGTTTATTGCACTGATGACTCTACCTACCTCATCATCTGCTGTCCCCTTCTCTTTTTGTCCTCATTCCTTCCCAACATCAGGGTCTTTTCCAAAGAGTCCTCTCTTCTCATTAGGTGGTCAAAGTATTTGAGCTTCAGCTTCAGCATGTATCCTTTCAAAAATACAGTCAGGGTTGATGTCCTTATGCAATCTATATTTCTGCTCAATCCCAATTAAATGGACATACCTAGAGTTTGGTTCCCTTTTTTTTAACCGTGGATGTTCATGTTTCCCCAGTCACTTTGGGGGAAAAAAGTGGGCTAAAAGCGGTTTTCTGCTTTTAGCCCTATGTGCACAATGTCCCTCAAGCATAAATCTTGGGGTGAAAAGATTCTCCAGCAGTAACTCTGGGATGTAGCCAACATTGATCATTTAGACCAGGGGTGTCAAACTGGATTTCTTTGAGGACTAGATCAGCATTGTAGTTCCCTTTCTTGGGCTGGCCAGGGGTGAGCAGTGGGGAGATGGGATGGATGCCTCCTGCAGCACCCTGCCAGCTAAAATTGGGTGCAAGGGGTGTGTGTTTTTGATCTGGACAGCCTCCTGCAGCACCCTGCTGGCCTCCTGCAACACCCCTTGCATCCTGTTTTGGCTGGTGGGATGTCTCAGGAGGCCGTCCAGGCTGAAAATGAGGCACGCCGGGGGGGGGGGATCATACGCAGCCCTCCACACCCCATTTTGGCTGACAGAGGCACCAGTCCTTTGCTATTTTCTAGCTGACCCCACCCACCAGATTTAAGCACTTGAGTTTGACACCACAATAATTATTTGAGAGACTTTATAGACAGGAAGAGAAAGATCAGGGGAAAATAAATGATTATTTGAAGGAAGGAACTGGGTTTTCATTGAGGGAAGAAGAAAGGGAAATATTGAATAAGGAAATAACATTATTAGAAATTAAAGAAGCAATTTGGAAACAAAAAAATAAGGCCCCAGGACCAGATGGGTTGCCAGGGGAAATTTATAAACACTTAGGAGACTCAATAGAATTATTATTCTTGGAAGTATGTAATGAAGCCCTGAGGGAAGCAAAGTTGCCAGAATCATGGAAGGAGGCATATATTACCTTGATACCCAAAGAAGGCACAGATAACCAACAAGTCAAGAATTATAGACCAATCTCACTTTTAAATTCGGATTACAAAATATTTATGAACATTATGGTGGAATGGATAAAAAAATACTAAATGATAAGATACACACAGACCAAAATGGATTCCTTCCTATGAGACAAATTAGAAATAATACCAGAACAGCAATTAATATCTTGGAATATTACGAGGTGAATCCAGAAAGACAAGTAGCCCTTTTCTTCCTGGATGCACAAAAAGCCTTCAATAATGTAAATTGGGAATTTATGATTTGGCAAATTAAAGCTATGAAATTCGGAGATAAATTTGAGAAGATGATTTAATTGATCTATTCCATGCAAAAGGCAAGGGTAATAATAAATGGGGAGACTATAAATTTATTTAAGATAACAAAAGGAGTTAGGCAGAGCTGTCCTCTGTCACCTCTGCTCTTTATCCTGACCCTTGAGATATTATTACAGAGAATTAGACAGGAAATGGAAATAAAAGGAACCAAAATTAAACAGGAAGAATTTAAAGTGCAGGCATTTGCAGATGATATGGTATTTTTTATAGAAGACCCATTGAATCCGGACCGATACTATTGCAAGAGATAGAGAAATATGGGGGGGGGGGTCTCAGGCCTTAAAATTAACAAAGAAAAAACTAAATTGTTAGTTAAGAATTTAATGAAAAAACAGAAAAGAGAACTTGAGGAAAGAATGGGACTTCAAATTGTAAAAAAAGTGAAATATTTAGGTATTTGGTTAAGAGCAAGATATTCAGCATTAAAAAAGGATAATTATATGAAATTAACACAACGACTAGGGAAAGATTTGGAAAGATGGGGAAAATTACAGTTGTCACTATTAGGGAAAATTGCAGCAATTAAAATTAATATTTTGTCAAAATTGCTTTATTCCAAATGATTCCTATAATATTAGATTTCTTTAAAGAGTTAAACAAAATGATTATGAAGTTCGTTTGGGTAGGAAAAAAGGCGAGGATAAAATTAATTTCACTTCAAGATAGAAGAAGCAAAGGTGGCTTTGGACTCCCTGTGTGGGAAACTTATTACAAAGCAGCAAGTTTGTTGTGTTGTGTGTGTGTAAAGTGTAAAAGTTGGTTTTTGGTACCTCTTTGTATACTTTGTTTATTATTTTTATTATTTATTGTTATTGGCCACGCCCACCCAGTCATCTGACCACCAAGCCACACCCACCAATTAAGCCACGCCCACAGAACCGGTAGGGAAAATTTTTAGATTTCACTGGATGATCTGCAGGGTCCCTTCCAGCTCTGCTACTCTGTTAAATTTGTAGTTTTGTTAAATTTGCTTTAAGATAGTGGAGAAGAGACATGCTGAAAATGTAACAATGTTGTGTTAGAATAAATCTTCTTTGTTTGAGGCCCTTTAGAAAGAGGCTCAGCTATGGGGATATTCCTTAATGCCAGGGCAGTAGAGATAAGGAAGAGCTATATTTGCAAAATGTTTTATGGGGAGGTGTTGAAAAACATGTAATTAAAGAAAGAGAAGATGTTGTCTCTGAAGGCCTCACGGATTAGTGGGGATCGGTCAATGGGTCTGATGTAGGAGGGGCAAGGGGGTGGGCATGATAAGGAACTATAAAATGTGATGCTTTTGAAATTTCAGGTGTGACTTCCTGGCTCAAACTCCTTGTTGAGATCTACTGGGATACCACCCTATTTTGCAAAATTGATTTTAATAAAATCTCTTTGTTTTCATCGACCCATGCTTGTTGGCTGAATTCATTTCCATCACTATTGCTATGATGCCCTTTTCTGGAGATGGTATAGTTTGATAATCCTTCAAAGGAAGCCTATTTTAAATGGTTAAATTCAAATAATCCCTATTGCCGAGGCCCTTGAATATACTTTTGGAAGAACATTTTTATATCTTTGGCTGTGAACGTGTGGAGAATATTGTTCATTATTTGTTATATTGCCCATTGGACAAGGATACAAGAGGGAAGTTTCTGTCTGTTTTTTAAAAGCATGCCAAAGTTTTAATTGTCAAACTCCTTATTTCCAAGATGCTTATTTCTTATGTTAGGCTAACAATTGCTTTGTTCATCAGTCAAAAGACAAAACTCACAGCTGATTTGTAACAAGTTCAAAAAGTTTTAGCCTGCCCCTTTAGAAAAATATTCTGTGTCTGGAAGCCATATTAACCTCATAAGCTTCCACTCTATTTGTTTTTTATTTTTTATATTTATTTATTTATTTATTTATTTATTTATTTATTTATTTATTTATTTATTTATTTATTTTTGTCACAACATCATATAAAAAGGATTATATAGTATATAAACATATATATGAGTAAATATTAGGAGGTATAAGCATCAATATATATATAGGAAGAAGAAAAGAAAAGAAAAAAAACAATAGGACAGGAACGGTAGGCACGTTTGTGCGCTTATGCACGCCCCCTATGGTCCTCAAGAAGTTTTGGAGGAACCAGAGCCAGAAATCCCTTCCCCAGAGGCAGCCAAGTCGGATGGAGGGCGGATGCCACCTGCTGGTTGAGTGAGTGCACAGGGGAAGGAAAACCCCCAAAATCCACCCCCATCTGGGAAATTCGATGGAGATGCCAAGGAGTTAGGGTTGTTCCTGGCGTTAGTGAATAACCATATGATGGACTGGGGGGGAAGAATATTGGTCGGAGGCAGCACAAGTTAGAGCTGTGACCCAAAACCTAACTGGAAGAGCAGCTGCTTGGTTTGTGTCGTTATACAACGGGCACTCCCCCCTACTGGAAAACTACAATCACTTCATGACCGCACTGAGGAGGAGGTTTGAGGACCCCCTGGCAGAGCAGAAGGCCAAAGGCCGGATGAAAACCATCAGACAGGGGAGGAGACCAGTGGCTGACTACAACCAGGAGTTTAGTGATCTGGTTCCCCTGATGAGAGGATGGTCGGAGGTGATCCTTGTGGACATTTACAAAGATGGCCTGAATGGGGACCTGTATGCACTGTGCCAGGCGCGGGCCTCCGCAACCACACTGTACGGCTGGTATACCCTGGCAACAGAGATGGAAATCGAACTGGCGAAGAACCATAGACGAGCAGAGTGCTCTGGGAGACAAAACCTCACCCATTTCCCTAGAGGCCCTCCAAAGGATTCCCCTACTTCGGAGAGTGGGAGGCAACGATCCACCGCATGCTTCAGATGTGGAAAGGAAGGCCACCGAGTGGCTGACTGCCGGGTGAAGCTGGTGCCAAAGACAACCCCTAGTGGTGGAAAAGGACCGGTGAAACCAACTACCAAGGCGCGAGAGCTGGCAACGGCAGGAGTAGGCATCGCCAAGAAGGCCACTCCCATTGAGGAGGAGCGTGGGACTCCGACCGTGTCCGATGACAGCAAAATCACTTCTGATTCCGATGAAGACCTTCTGGTGAGTTGGAAACGGCGACCTTTGACGATCCCGGTCAAACTGCATGTCCCTTTCTCGGGAAATAAAGGGGAAATGCTAGCTCTCCTAGACTCCGGGTGTACCAGGTGCATCATCAGCCCCAAGGTAGTAGAGAAAATGGAACTAAAACTAAGAACTTTGAGTAGACCTATAGCTTTTTGCCAGTTGGATTGCTCTGTGGCAGGGGGAGACCCCGCCCATTTTGTAACGTAACCAATAGAGATGATGATGGGAGACCATCGAGAGATCTTAAACTTTATGGTGGCCCCGGGAATGGACCAGCCTTTGCTGCTAGGCCTATCATGGCTCCGGATGTGGAACCCACATATTAACTGGAAGACGGGAGTCTTACGCTTTCGCTCTAGAGCGCCAAAAGTGGAGGAAAGGGACACCAGGGAGGAGCCTGCAGTGCCCCATGACATGATGAGGGCAATGACGGAACAGATAGAAGAGAAAGAGAGGATTCCCAAAGAATACTGGGACTTACGAGAAGTCTTTAGTGAAAAGGCATAGGATGTACTACCCCCCACCTCCATAGGCCAACTGACTGTGCAATAGTCATACTCCCAGGGGTAAAGCTCCCAAAACCGAAAGCTTACCCCATGACCCAGAAAGAATTGGGGGAGTTACGCAAATTCATACACAAAAAATTAGAGCGGGGGTTGATTCAACAGGCTAGGCCTCGAGTAGCTGCACCGGTGATGTTCTGAGAAAAGAAAGATGGCTCTTTTCGTCTCATAGTGGACTATAGAAATCTGAATGTAAATGCGCCGAAAACGTATACCCCATGCTGCTCATGAAAGACATGTTGGCCCATCTAGCGAAAGGGAAGTTTTTCACCAAATTGGACTTATGAGAGGCTTACTACAGAGTTCGCATAAAGGAAGGGGATGAGTGAAAAACAGCTTTCAACTGTCCCCTGGCTGCTTTCAGTTTCGAGTACTTCCGTTTGGACTACAGGGGGCTCCCGCGGTTTTCATGCAACTAATAAATGAAATACTCCATCAACATTTGTTTAAAGGGGTCCTCGTTTACCTTGATGACATTCTTATCTACACTGAAACAATGGACGAGCACATAAAACTAGTAAGAGCGGTACTCAAAAAATTATTAGAAGCAGAACTCTATGCCAAACTATCCAAATGTGATTTTCATCAGACAAAAATAGACTATTTGGGATACCGCATCTCGGCGGATGGATTGGAAATGGACCCAGAGAAGGTGAAAGCTGTCTTAGAATGGGCACCCCCACGCATGCGCAAACAGTTGCAAAGTTTTTTGGGATTTGCAAATTTTTATTGTCAATTCATCCCCTCCTTTGCTCAAATTGCTCTACCTATCACCAACCTCCTAAAAACTAAAGGAAATACAAAACCCAAACCTTCATTACCCCTTGAATGGTCAATGGAATGCCAAACAGCTTTTGAAAAGTTGAAACGGCTATTTGCAGCGGAACCTATCTTAAAACACCCCGACATGGATTTTCCTTTTGTGGTACAAGCGGACGCGAGTGATGTAGCAGTCGGAGCCGTTTTGCTCCAAAACAATGATGATGGTAAACTACAACCTTGTGCTTTCACTTCCCGGAAATTGACTGAAACTGAAAGGAGATGGGCTATTTGGGAAAAAGAAGCTTTTGTGGTTCACTGGGCTCTTCGCACGTGGAGACAATTCTTAGAGGGATCTAACCATCCTTTTGAAGTTTGGACTGATCACAAAAACTTGGAAGCCCTAAAAACTCCCAGAAGACTTTCACCTAAACAAGCCCGCTGGGCTCAATATTTTAACCGTTTTAACTTTACTTTACATTACATTCCCAGAGGAAAGAACTTTCTGGCAGATGCTCTTTCACGACTGCCTCAATACAATAGTGCTCGTTCCGAGGTGATATGCCCAATAGTCCCATTTCAACAATTGGCAGTCCCTGCTATAACCCGAAGCCATACTAAAACCGAGACATCACTACCAGATGATTTAACCAAGTTATTAAAAGAGCCCTTGAATACAGACGACTGGTTCTTGGCTCATTCATAACATAACATAACATAACATAACATAACATAACATAACATAACATCAGAGTTGGAAGGGACCTTGGAGGCCTTCTAGTCCAACCCCCTGCCCAGGCAGGAAACCCTACACCATCTCAGTCAGATGGTTATCCAACATTTTCTTAAAAATTTCCAGTGTTGGAGCATTCACAATTTCTGAAGGCAAGTCGTTCCACTTATTAATTGTTCTAACTGTCAGGAAATTTCTCCTTAGTTCTAAGTTGCTTCTTTCCTTGATCAGTTTCCACCCATTGCTTCTTGTTCTACCCTCAGGTGCTCTGGAGAACAGCCCAACGCCCACTTCTCTGTGGCAGCCCCTGAGATATTGGAACACTGCTATCATGTCTCCCCTAGTCCTTCTTTTTGTTAAACTAGACATACCCAGTTCCTGCAACCGTTCTTCATATGTTTTATCCTCCAGTCCCCTAATCATCTTTGTTGCTCTTCTCTGCACTCTTTCTAGAGTCTCAACATCTTTTTACATCGTGGCGACCAAAACTGGATGCAATATTCCAAGTGTGGCCTTACCAAGGCATTATAAAGTGGTACTAGCACTTCACGTGATCTTGATTCTATCCTCTGTTTATGCAGCCCAGAACTGTGTTGGCTTTTTAACAGCTGCTGCACACTGCTGGCTCATATCTAGATGGTTATCCACTAGGACTCCAAGATCCCTCTCACAGGTACTACTATTGAGCAAGGTACCACATATACGGTACTGGTGCATTTTGTTTTTGGCCTAAATGTAGAACCTTACTTTTTCACTGTTGAATTTCATTTTGTTAGATAGCGCCCAATGTTCAAGTCTGTCAAGATCTTTCTGTAACTTGAGCCTATCTTCTGGAGTGTTGGCTATTCCTGCCAGCTTGGTGTCATCTGCAAATTTGATGAGTTCCCCATCTATCCCTCGTCCAAGTCATTGATGAAGATGTTGAAGAGTACTGGGCCTAAAACAGAGCCTTGGGGTACTCCACTGCATACTTCCTCCATGTGGATGTAGTTCCGTTGAGGACTACACGTTGAGTGCGGTTGGTCAGCCAGTTACGAATCCATCTGGTGGTGGTGCTGTCTAACCCACATTTTCTACTTTATCTAGTAGTAGGTTATGGTCTACTTTATCAAATGCTTTACTGAAGTCCAAGTAAATTATATCAACAGCATTCCTCTGGTCTACTAATTTTGTCATTTTGTCAAAGAATGCGATAAGATTAGTCTGGCATGATCTGTTTTGACAAACCCATGTTGGCTTTTGGTTATTACTTTGTTTGCTTCTAGGTGTTCGGTGATTCGTTGCTTGATTATCTTTTCCAGAATCTTCCCGGTATTGAGGTCAGACTGATAGGTCTGTAGTTTCCTGGATCTGTTTTTTCCTTTTTGAAGATGGGAACTACATCAGCTCTTTTCCAGTCCTCTGGCAGCTCCCTGTGCTCCAGGATCTTTGAAAGATATAGTTCAGTGGTTCTGAGATCACGTCTGCCAGTTCCTTCAGAACCTTGGGGTGTAATCCATCCGGTCCTGGTGATTTGAACTCGTCTAGGGTAGACAGGTGTTCACTTACCATTTTCTTCCCTATTTTAACTTGTGTTTCTAATTTGTTTTTTGTAGTGCTGTTTTGATAGGTTGGATTGTTTTTCCTTTTGTGTAAAGACAGATGCAAAATATGAGTTAAGTAGATCTGCTTTCTCCCTGTTGCTTGTCATCTTCTTGCCACTTTCTCCCAGCAATGGGCCAATTGTTTCCTTGACTTTTTTCTTGTTTTTAACATGTTGGAAGAAGCTTTTTATTATTTTTACTTTTGTCGCTAGCCTTTGTTCATTGTGAGCCTTAGCTTTCCTCACTTCATCTTTACAGGCTCGGCTATTTGCTGATATTCTGCCTTAGTTATTTGCCCCTCTTTCCACTTTTTATATTTGTCCTTTTGTCTTTCAATTTGTCAGATAGTTCTTTATGCATCCATGCTGGTTTCTTTTGTGATCTACTATTTTCTTCTTCATTGGTATTGTGTTAGACTGTGCTTTTATAATCTCACTTTTCAAAATTTCCCAAGCTTCTTGAGTTGTTTTCCCCCTGAGGATTCTCATCCATTGAATCCTTCTCAAGATCTCTCTAAGTTTATTGAAATTAGCTCTCTTAAAGTCCAAGACTCTAGTTTGACTTTGTTCTACTACTTGTATTTGCTTAATGTTGAATTCCAATATTGCGTGGTCACTTGCCCCAAGGTTCCTGTAGCTTCAACACCTTCTATCATTTCATCTCTGTTAGTGAGAATTAAGTCCAGTATGGCTGATCCTTGTCGCCTTCTCTATTTTTGGGAAACAAAGTTGTCTGCTAGGTTTGTTAGGAACCTGTTGGATCTTCCACTTGGTGCAGAGTTTGTTTCCCAGTTGATGTCAGGGTAGTTAAAATCCCCATTACTACTGTGATGTGCTTCCTACATACCTTAGTTAGCTGACTAGCAAAAGTTCATCTACTTCCTCTGTTTGGTTGGGTGGCCTATAGTATAGACCTATGGCAATATCGTTTTCACCCTTTTATATTGACCCAAATACATTCAAGATGATTTTCATCATTGTTGTGCTCTATTTCTGTAGAGATGTAGTTATTTCTTATATATAGTGCAACTCCACCTCCTCTTTTATTTGGTCTATTTCTTTTAAATAATTTATATCCCTCTAGCTGTATGTTCCATTTGTCAGTTTCATCCCACTAAGTTTCCGTAATGGCAACAATATCATATCTACCCTCATTTACTTGGATTTCTAATTCACCCTGTTTATTCCTCATACTCTGTGCATTGGTGTATAGACATTTGAGTCCATTTGGATTGATCTTGTGTTTACTGTCTACATAACCTGTGTTGACTGCCCCTACTTTCATGCCACCTGTTGGTTTAGTGCACATGGTATGGCACTCACTGTTAAATGCTTGGTTTTGCTTGATAGCATGGTTGATAGTCTTACCCATACAGACATCTATGTTACATGCACTGATAACCCTTTTAGTTTTCAATTGCTGGGGACAGAAATTTTCTATATCAGTTAATTCTCTGTCCCCACTGTTCGGTTTAAATGTTTATCCAGAAAATCTGTGAATGTATTGCTAAGTAACTCAGTCCCTTTCTTTGATGGATGCAATCCATCTCTTTTGTACAATTTTTCATTGGACCAGTTGCAGACATCATGACTAATAAAACCAAAGCCTTCCCTTTTACACCACTCCTTTAGCCACACATTAAACTCCACTACACGCTGGCCTTTACCTTTTTGTTCCTTATGTACTTTATCACTTATGTATCTTTGTACTTTATGTACTTTATCACTTATGTTCCTTATGTACCTTATCACACGAATGCACACTCCATGATGGACTAGCTTGGATTGGGGCAAAGCTATATGTTCCTGCATCACTCAGAGAAACCATACTACAACGATGCCATGATTCTAAAATGGCAGGACATTTTGGTTTTGTGAAAATATTGCACCTCCTTAAAAGACAATTTTGGTGGCCAGGACTTAAAAAGGACATTGCATCTTATATAGCAAATTGCCCTGTTTGTGCATCAGCTAATAGACCACCTGGGAAGCCTCCTGGATTGCTTCAAACAGTAACCCAGCCAAGACCCCCATGGAAAGATATATCCATGGATTTCATAGTGGAGTTACCCGAAAGTGCGGGCAATACAGTAATCTGGGTAGTTACAGACCTGTTCTCCAAACAAGTCCACTTCATCCCATGTTCCAAAATACCTTCTTCAAAAAAGTTGTTTGTGCAACACATCTACAGACTCCACGGAGTTCCCGAATGCATAATCTCAGATCGAGGGGTTCAATTCACTTCTCAATTTTGGAAAGAGTTTTTGTGGCTGATAGGCCCAAGGATTTATTTATTTATTTATTATTTATTTATTTGATTTCTATACCGCCCTTTTCCCAAAGGACTCAGGGTGGTTTACAGCCAGATAAAACACAATTATACATATAATATAAAATGTAAAAAATCTATTAAAAAACTAATTCAATTTGGCCGAATTAAAACTTAAAAAACAGTAATAAAACTATAATAAACCCCTATTAAAATTACTATTACTTCAAGCCAGCCCTGTGCGGTAGAACAAAAACATCTTCAACTCGCGACAAAAGGTCTGGATGTCAGGGAGTTGTCATAACCCTGGAGGCAGCTCATTCCAGAGGGCAGGTGCCCCCATAGAGAAGGCCTGGAGGTTGCCAGTCGACATTGTTTGACTGACGGCACCCTGAGGAGGCCCTCCCTATGGGAGCACACAGGTCGATGGGAGGCTATTGGTGGCAGCAGGCGGTCCCGTAAATAACCCGGTCCTATGCCATGGAGCATTTTAAAGGTGGTAACCAACATCTTGAATTGCACCCAGAAGACCACAGGAAGCCAGTGCAGCTTGTGCAGGAGAGGTGTTATATGGGAGCCTCGAATTGCTCCCTCTATCACCCGCGCAGCCGCATTCTGGACCAATTGGAGCCTCCGGATGCTCTTCAAGGGGAGCCCCATGTAGAGAGCATTGCAGTAGTCCAGGTGGGAAGTGACGAGGGCTTGAGTGACCGTGCATAGGGAATCCCGGTCTAGAAAGGGGCGCAACTGGCATATCAGGTGTACCTGATAGAAAGCTCCCCTGGAGACGGTCGTCATATGCTCTTCAAAGGACAACTGTCCATCCAGGAGGACGCCTAAGTTGCGAACCCTCTCCATTGGGGCCAGTGACTCACCCCCAAAGGTCAGCGATGGCTTCAACTGACTGTACCGGGATGCCGGCTTCCACAGCCACTCCATCTTGGAAGGGTTGAGTCGAAGCCTGTTCTTCCCCATCCAAACCCGCATGGCCTCCAGACACCGGGACATCATTTCAACAACTTCGTTGGGGTGGTTGGGGGTGGAAATATATAGCTGAGTATCATCAGCATACAGATGGTATTGCAACCCAAAACCACGAATGATCTCACCCAGCGGCTTCATATAGATGTTGAACAGGAGAGGCGAGAGAACCGACCCCTGTGGCACCCCACACATGAGGTGCCTTGCGGCCGATCTCTGCCCTCCTGCCAGCATCATCTGCGACCGGTCAGAGAGATAGGAGGAGAACCATCGATAAATGGTGCCCCCCCACTCCCAGCCCCCCGAGCCACCGCAGCAAGATACCATGGTCGATGGTATTGAAAGCCGCTGAGAGATCTAATAGGACCAGAGCAGAGGAATAACCCCTGTCCCGAGCCCTCCAGAGATCATCTACCAACGCGACCAAAGCCGTCTCCGTGCTGTACCCATGCCTGAAACCGGACTGGAACGGGTCTAGATAGACAGTTTCATCCACGTACTGGGGAAGCTGCCGTGCCACCACACTCTCAACAACCTTCACCACAAAACGAAGGTTGGAGACAGGATGGTAGTTCGCTAAAACAGCTGGGTCCAGGGAGGGCTTCTTGAGGAGGGGCCTCACCACCGCCTCTTTCAGAGTGGTAGGGATGACACCCTCAGTCAAAGAGGCGTTGACAATTCCCTGGAGCCAGCCTCATGTAACCTCCTGTGTGGCCAGTACCAACCAGGAGGGACACGGGTCCAATAAACATGTGGTCGCATTCAGCCTCCCCAGTATCCTGTCCATGTCCTCGGGAGTCACAGTATCAAGCTCTTCCCAGATAAAGACTTACCTTCACAATCCCGTCCGAATCTACCCAATTTGAGTCCAAACCATCCCGAATCTGAGCAATTTTATTGTGCAGATATTGCCCAAAATCCTCAGCACGCCCTTGTAAGGGGTCATCCCGCACCACCTGATGAAGGAGGGAGCGGGTCACCCTAAATAGCACGGCTGGGCGGTTATCTGCCGATGAAATAAGGGCAAAAACATAATCACGTTTTGCCGCCCTTATCGCCACTAGATAGGTCTGAATATAAGACCTTACTAGTGTTCTGTCGGATTCAGAACGGCTGGCCCTCCATCCACTCTCTAGGCGTCTTTTCTGGCGTTTCATCTCTCTCAGCTCCTCAGAGAACCAAGGAGCCAGTTGAGATCGTCGCCGGGTCAGACGTCTAAAAGGCACAACACGGTCCAAAGCCCCAGCTGCCACCCTTTCCTAGGCGGTGACTAGTTCTTCAACCGAGCCATGGGCTAGATCCTCAGGAAATGGCCCAAGCTCTGTCAGAAACCTCTCTGGGTCCATCAGGCACCTGGGACGGAACCAACGAATAGGCCCCGTCTCCCTGCAGTGTTGGATGGCGATACGGAATCTTCGGAAGAAGATTACCACGGGGGGCGAGAAGGAGCTGGCATTGGCCCAGCCCTGCCTGATTTCTTGTGGGGAGGAGGAACTAACGAGGGGATATGGGATGTTGGCCATATTTTGTCTCAGATTCAGCTATATTTATTTATTTATTTATTTATTTATTTATTTATTTATTTATTTATTTATTTATTTATTTATTTATTTATTTATCATATTTGTATCCCGCCCTTCTCCCAAAGGACTCAGGGTGGTTAACAGCCAATTTAAAAACATAATATCCAACAAGTTAAAACAAGATAAAATTAATATAAGTTATGGCCGAATTATCTAAAAACTAAACAGTAACAATCTAAAACCCCATTAAAACAGCATTTTTAGGCTAGTCGTGCTCGATGGAATAAAAGAGTCTTCAGCTCACGGCGGAAGGTACGGAGGTCGGGAAGTTGGCGAAGCCCCTGAGACAACTCATTCCAGAGGGCAGGAGCCCCCACAGAGAAGGCCCTCCCCCTGGGGACTGCCAGTCGACATTGTCTAACCGATGGTACCCCAAGGAGGCCTCTCTGTGAGAGCGCACAGGTCGATGGGAGGCTGTTGGTGGCAGTAGGCGGTCCCGCAAGTAGCCCGGTCCTAAGCCATGGAGCGCTTTACAGATGACAACCAGCACCTTGAATTGCATCCGAAAGATCACCGGGAGCCAGTGCAGGCCGCGCAGGAGAGGTGTCACATGGGAGCCATGAGGTGCTCCCTCTATCACCCGCACGGCCGCATTCTGGACCAGTTGGAGCTTCCGGGTGCTCTTCAAGGGGAGCCCCATTTAGAGACCATTGCAGTAGTCCAGGTGGGATGTAACGAGGGCATGGGGGACTGTGCAAAGGGAAACCCGGTCTAGAAAGGGACGCAATTGGCGAATCAGGCAGACCTGATAAAAAGCCCCCCTGGCGACGGCTGTCAAGTGATCTTCTAGAGACAGCCGTGCATCCAGGAGGACCCCAAGATTGTGAACTCTTTCTGTGGGGGCCAACGACTCGCCCCAACAGTCAGCAATGGAGTAAGCTGACTGTACCAGGAAGCTGGCATCCACAGCCACTCGGTCTTGGAGGGGTTGAGCCGAAGCCTGTTTCTCCCCATCCAGACCCATACGGCTTCCAGACACCGGGACATCACTTCGACGGCCTCGTTGGGGTGGTCTGGGGTGGAAATGTACAGCTGGGTGTCATCAGCGTACAGGTGATAACCCACCCCAAAACCACGGATGATCTCACCCAGCGGCTTCATGTAGATGTTGAACAGAAGAGGTGAAAGGACTGACTCCTGTGGCACCCCACATAAGAGGCGCCTCAGAGTCGACCTCTGCACCCCTGCCAACACTGTCTGTGACCAGTCAGAGAGATAGGAGGAGAACCACCGATAAATGGTGCCCCCCCACTCCCAGCCCCCCGAGCCACCGCAGCAAGATACCATGGTTGATGGTATTGAAAGCCGCTGAGAGATCTAATAGGACCAGAGCAGAGGAATAACCCCTATCCCGAGCCCTCCAGAGATCATCTACCAACGCGACCAAAGCCATCTCCGTGCTGTACCCAGGCCTGAAACCGGACTGGAATGGGTCTAGATAGACAGTTTCATCCACGTACTGGGGAAGCTGCCGTGCCACCACACTCTCAACAACCTTCACCACAAAATGAAGGTTGGAGACAGGACGGTAGTTCGCTAAAACAGCTGGGTCCAGGGAGGGCTTCTTGAGGAGGGCCTTCACCACCGCCTCTTTCAGGGTGGCAGGGAAGACACCCTCTGTCAAAGAAGCATTAACAATTCCCTGAAGCCAGCCTCGTGTAACCTCCCGGGTGGCCAGCACCAGCCAGGAGGGTCACGGGTCCAGTAAACATGTGGTCGCATTCAGCCTCCCCAGTAACCTGACCATGTCCTCAGGAGACACAGTATCGAACTCATCCCAGATGGAAACCTCTAGATCAGCCTCCGCCATCCCATATGACCCTACCCAATCTACATCCAAACCTTCCCGAATCTGAGCAATTTTATCTTGCAGATAGTGTACAAACTCCTCAGCTCGCCCTTGTAAGGGGTCTTCCAACGCCCCCTGTTGAAGAAGGGAGCGGGTCACCCCGAACAGGATGGCTGGGCAATTATCTGCCGATGCAATGAGAGTGGAAAAATACTCCCATTTTGCCACCCCCATCGCCACCAGATAGGTCTGAATATGAGACCGCACTAGTGTCCGGTCAGATTCGGAGCGGCTGACCCTCCACTTACTCTCTAGGCGTCTTCTCGGGCGCTTCATCTCCCTCAGCTCCTCGGAATACCAAGGAGCTAAGCGAGAGCGGCACCGGGTCAGAGGCCACAAAGGCACATCGCAATCCAGAGCCCCAGCCGCCGCCCCTTCCCAGGCAGCGACGAGGTCTCCAGACGAGCCATGGGCTAAATCTTCAGGTAGTGGCCCAAGCTCCATCTGGAACCTCTCCAGGTCCATCAGGCGCCTGGGACGGAACCAATGAATCGGTCCCGTCTCCCTGCGATGGGGGTTTATTTATTATTTATTTATTTATTTTATTTGATTTTTATACCGCCCTTCTCCCAAAGGACTCAGGGCAGTGTACAGGCATAATAAAACCGACAATACAATATACAAGTTTAAAATACGATTTAAAAAACTTATTTAAATTAGCCCAGTGATTAAAATTTACCATACTAAAAAACCCCGTTTAAAATTAATAAATTTAACATTAAAATCCCAATTTAAGCCAGCCCCGCGCGGATAAAAAGATGAGTCTTGAGTTCGCGACGAAATGTCCGAAGGTCAGGTATTTGGCGTAAACCCGGGGGAAGCTCGTTCCAGAGTGTGGGAGCCCCCACAGAGAAGGACCTTCCCCTGGGGGCTGCCAGCCGACATTGTTTGGCGGACGGCACCCTGAGAAGTCCCTCTCTATGGGAGCGTACGGGTCGGTGGGAGGCGTGTGGTAACAGCAGGCGGTCCCGTAAGTACCCAGGTCCTAAGCCATGGAGCGCTTTAAAGGTCATAACCAACACCTTAAAGTGCACCCGGAAGGCCACAGGCAGCCAGTGCAGTCTGCGCAGGAGCGGTGTTACATGGGAGCTACGCGTAGCTCCTCTATAACCCCGCAGCTGCATCCTGGACTAACTGAAGCCTCCGAGCGCACTTCAAGGGGAGCCCCATGTAGAGAGCATTACAGTAATCCAAGCGAGAGGTAACGGCGCATGAGTGACTGTGCATAAGGCATCCCGATCAAGGAAGGCGCAACTGCCGAACCAGGCGAACCTGGTGGAAGGCCCTCCTGGAGACGGCCGTCAAATGGTCTTCAAACGACAGCCGATCATCCAGGAGGACACCCAAGTTGCGCACCCTATCCTTTGGGGCCAGTAACTTGCCTCCAACAGCCAGCCGCGGCTGCAGCTGACTGAATCGGGTGCCGCATCCACAGCCACTCCGTCTTGGAGGATTAAGCTTGAGCCTGTTTCTCCCCATCCAGACCCGTCGGCTTCCAAACACCGGGACAGCACTTCAACAACTTCATTGCGGTGGTCCGGGTGGAAAAGTACAGCTGGGTGTCGTCAGCGTACTGCTGGTATCTCACCCGAAACCACTGATGATCTCACCCAGCGGCTTCATGTAGATGTTGAACAGCAGGGCGAGAGAATCGACCCTGTGGGACCCACAAGTGAGGCCCCTCGCGGTCGACCTCTGCCCCCCTGTCAACACCGTCTGCGGCCGGTCGGAGAGATAGGAGGAGAACCACCGATATACGGTGCCTCCCACTCCCAATCCCCCCAACCGGCGCAGCAGGATACCATGATTGATGGTATCGAACGCCGCTGAGAGGTCTAATAGGACCAGGGCAGAGGAATATCCCCTGTCCCTGGCCCTCCAGAGATCATCCACCAATGCGACCAAAGCTGTCTCCGTGCTGTATCCGGGTCGGAAGCCGGACTGGAACGGGTCTAGATAGACATCTTCATCCAGGTGTTGGGGCAGCTGTCGCGCCACGGCACTCTCTACAACCTTCGCAACAAAGCGAAGGTTGGAGACTGGATGATAATTACCCAAAATAGCTGGGTCCAAAGAGGGCTTCTTAAGGAGGGGTCTCACAAGGCAGCAGGGAAAACCCCGTCCAACAAAGAAGCGTTGATAATCCTCTGGAGCCAGCCTCGTGTCACCGCCTGAGTGGCCAGTACCAGCCAGGAAGGGCACGGGTCCAGTAAACATGTCGTGCCGTGAAGCCTCCCCAACAACCTGTCCACGTCCTCGGGAGCCACAGGGTCAAACTCATCCCAAATGTGCTCAACAAGACGTGCCTCCTCTCCCTCGCTTGGATCATCCCAAATTCGGTCCAGACCGTCCCTCAGCTGAGCGATTTTATCGTATAGATAACCACTAAACTCCTCGGCTCGTCCCTGCAAAGGGTCATCCCGCACCTCCTGATGTAGGAGAGAGCGGGTCACCCGAAACAGGGCGGCCGGGCGGTTATCTGCCGACGCAATGAGGGTGGAGGCGTAGGAGCGCCTCGCTTCCCTCATTGCCACTAGGTAGGTCCTAGAATAGGTCCTAACTAGTGCCCGATCCGCTTCGGAGCGACTGGACCTCCAGGTGCTCTCTAGGCGTCTTCTCCGGCGTTTCATCTCCCTCAGCCCCTCGGAGAACCAAGGGGCCGGACGAGATCTGCGCCGGGTCAGAGGCCACAAAGGCGCGACACGGTCCAGGGCCCCGGCCTGCTCCCAGGCCACGACCAGTTCCTCAGTCGTGCCGTGGGCCAGATCCTCAGGGAATGGCCCAAGCTCCGTCTGGAACCTCTCAGGGTCCATCAGGCGCCTGGGACGGAACCACCGTATAGGTTCCGTCTCCCTGCGGTGGTGAATGGCGGTTCGGAAGTCTAGGCGAAGGAGAAAATGATCCGACCATGACATTGGTTCTGTTACTAAATCATCTAATACCAGATCATTTAACCACTGTCCAAAGATATAAATCAGATCCAGCATGCCTCCCCCTGTGTGCGTAGGGCCATCATTTACTCGAATCAGGTCCAAGGCCGTCATGGAAGCCTGGAACTCCCGAGCTGCCGTCGATGACAAGCCAACTGATGGCAAGTTGAAATCCCCCATGACTATAAGTCTGGGGGTCTCAACCGCCACAGCAGCCAGTACCTCCAACAGCTCGGGCAGGGCTGTGGTCACGCAGCAAGGAGCCAGGTATGCGATCACCAAGCCCAACTGATTCCTATAGCCCCAACGCACACAGAGGGATTCGCAGCCGGCAATCTGAGGAACAGTGGTCCTCAGTGGGTTGGCGGTTCGAAAGTTGAGTCGAAGGAGAAAATGGTCTGACCATGACAGGGGTCTAAGGACTACATCCCCTAATTCCAGATCATTTAGCCACTGCCCAAAGACAAAAATCAAGTCCAGTGTGTTACCCCCGTTGTGAATGGGACCATTCACTAACTGGGACAGGTCCAAGGCCGTCATGGAAGCCATGAACTCCCGAGCCGTCATGGATGCCTCGCCTACCGATGGCAAGTTGAAATCCCCCATGACCATAAGTCTGGGGTATCAACCGCCATCTCGGCGATTACATCCAGCAGCTCAGGCAGGGCTGCTGTCACATAGCAAGGAGCCAGGTACGTGATCAGCAAGCCCACCTGCCTCCCCAGGCCCCACTTTACAAAGAGGGTCTCACATCCAGCTATCTGTGTACAGTGGCCTCCCTTGGCTCCAGACTCTCCTTAATAACAACCCCCACCCCCCACCCCTACCCTGGGCCCTCGGCTGATGAAATGCATGGAAACCCGGTGGGCACATCTCTACCAGGGGAACCCCCCCTTCCGTGCCCAACCAGGTCTCCGTAATGCCCATCAGGTCCGCACCCCCCTCTTGAATAAGATCAAAAATGAAGGGGGCTTTATGAACCACGGACCTAGCATTGCATAACATCAACCGAAGGCCCAGACTCTGAGGATTTAGACCACTTGGGGAGCAGGAGAAGTCAGAGGGACCGTAGCGCATGATCGCTCGCAAACAGCGAGCACGCGCTCCCTGAACATGATATGGTCCCCCGCTTCCGCCAAATCTGCCCCTCCCAATTACCATGCAGATGACACCATCCTCATGGCATGGAGCTCTAACCTCCTCTTTCACCTCTGGACCAGGAATGTCCCCACCGCAAGCCTTCGCAGCGTCTAGCCATGGGTCTGAAGGGATTCCCCCTAAACCCTTCTCAACTTTCCCACCCCTTAAACCCTTTAGTTGATTTACTTAAAAATTTCCGTAAAAACACATTTAAAAAACCCCTTAACCCTTTCTTGCCACCTCTCGGGATTCCAAAATCCGTCATCAAGGTAGGCCCTCGATAGAGAGGAGGGCTATGTCTGCGAGAGGGGGGCATCTCGCAGTGCAAGGAGTTGTATCGATGAGTACATCATGGGAATCCTGAAGAGTGGCGGAATAAACCTATCCTGGTTAGTCAAAATAGTCAAAAGATGGTACAAGGGCTAGACAGGACATCGGCTGAAAACGGGAGTTCTTAATGATGATAATGGAGACGGTGATGATGACCCGGGTGGAACTCAGATGACATAAGATGGCAAAATATTGACATGGGATGGAAGATCACCACTGCAGCTGCATACTGTCCTAAGCAGCGCCAACCGCACCAACTGCAGTCGGGGAGACACCATCACAGCCAGCCCCCACCGACAGTATACACGGCTGTAATCCAGATGTATTTAGTAAAAGTACTTTTCTTTATTTTCAAATGAAGTCAAGGTGTTTTCTTTCCTAAATATAATCAGAGATAGTCTGACAGGAATAGTTTGCCTTCAGAAATATTGGGTACGCCATCACTGGAGGCTTTCAAAAAGAGGCTGAAACCATTTATCTGAAACGGTATAGGGTCTCCTGCTTGAACTAGAGCCCCCTGAGTGTTGCAGCCCACCAGCGGCTGGCAGAGCTGGCAGCAGATTCGGACAGTGAGGAGGTTGGGGAAGAACGTGGGCAGTCCTGGAGTATGGGGAAGGCTCGGACAATGGCTCTGAGTTAGCCAAGGCCATTTGGTAATTCTTTGTTACCTCTGGAGTCTCCGGAATCTGATATCAGTGAGGCAGAACAACAGTGGGAGCCTGTTCCCAGTGTGCACATGTGCAGAGCTGCCAGGAGACAGGAACAATTAAGGAGACAGGGTCGATTTGGGAGTAAGGCTTGGAGATGATTGGCCCTTCCCATAAGACATAAAAGAGAAGCAAATGAGATATGAGCTTTTGCAGGAAGCAATTAGTTCATCTGGCTGATTGAAGATTTGAAAATTCTGTTTGTGACTCTGTGCCAAGTTTAGCCTTGCCCTGCGTCTAGAAATTAGCTCTTTGGCAGCGTTCCATGTGAGATAGGTGGGTGTTGATAACCTTCCTCTGAAAGACTGTTTATCAAGCCTTGTGGACTGTAAATGAAAGTAATTTACAGCTGTATGAATTAAAGAGGTTTGCCGGGATTAAGTTTGTGCTGTTTAATTTCTAAAGAAGCCTAGTGACAGCTTTAGAAGCCATATTAGGCCTGAAGCTTCCGTGCTGCCACTTTCTCATGTATGGGAAAGTAGGAGGGGGGGGGATTTAGTAGACAGGTTGTCTTTAGACATAACAGCATTCTTCCTGTCAGTCAAAGTCAGGCCGATCCTGCATCTGGAGAAGGAGTGGTCGGATTGCTGTCTCGAGATGGAATGGATGGTGATTGGAGCATGGGATCAACTGAGGAGTGAGGGGATGGTTTGGGGGAGGGGTTTGATTTACCGAGGGAAAACCCAGACCTCTCAGATTCAGGTTTTCCCAGATGTGTCAGTATACCTATCCTAGTAAATAGAACTTTGAAAGATGCTTATTTCAGAGTTTTTACTTGGAGTTGGGGTGGGTTTTTCTCTGGAATACTGACACCTAGGTCAGAACACTGAGGTCCCTTCCAACTCTATTATTCTATGTTCCATATGTGGGACCTTCCCATCTGATCTGTGGCTTCTTGTTTTCAATGAATGAATATGGAGAGTAGGTTCAGTTGAACATCGTTTTAATGGTTAGTTTTGGAAGATATCTCACTGGTGTCTCCTATACGCATTTTGTACTCTGAGCTAATCTGCATCCAATATACAGACTTGCTAAAAAGTAGGCATGTTTGCTACCTCAGTATCTCAAGAACACATGACTGATGTTTTTTCAAGATGGAAATGCAGTTAATTTACTTGATCATGCAGCAGATATTTAATCAACTAAGATCCCTCAGACACTGGACAGTCTAATTGGAATAGAAGAATTGAGTATTTACAAAGGCTGGGAGATTTATGATCAGAGAATGGGAGAAATAACCAGATTTTGTTTTGTTTACATTTATATTTATTTATTTATTTATTTATTTATTTATTTATTTATTAAATTTCTAGACCGCCCGAAGGACTCAGGGCGGTGTACAGCCTTATTAAAATACATAGATAGACAATAAATTTAAAATAATTTTAAAATGAAATATTTAACCGGCCAATTTAACTAAAAATAGGAAAACCAATTAAAATCAGTACAAAATTTAAAATTTAAAATTTAAAAAACTAAAAAATCTAATCCAGTCCTGCGCACCTGAATAGGTGTGTTTTAAGTTCACGACGGAAGGTTCTAAGGTCCGAGAGTTGGCGAAGTCCTGGGGGGAGCTCGTTCCAGAGGGCGGGAGCCCCCGCAGAGAAGGCCCTTCCCCTGGGTGTTGCCAGACGACACTGCCTAGCTGACGGCACCCTGAGGAGTCCCTCTCTGTGAGAGCGCACGGGTCGGTGAGAGGTATTCGGTAGCAGAAGGCGGTCCCGTAAATAGCCCGGCCCTAGACTCGAAGACTCAGGGCGGCTTACAGTGTATAAGGCAATAGTCTCATTCTATTTGTATATTTTTTTTACAAAGTCAACTTATTGCCCCCCCAACAATCTGGGTCCTCATTTTACCTACCTTATAAAGGATGGAAGGCTGAGTCAACCTTGGGCCGGGCTTGAACCTGCAGTAATTGCAGGCTCTGTGTTCTAATAACAGGCTTCTTAATGGCCTGAGCTATCCCGGCATCAAAGCCATCTTGTGTTTATATCACATACTCTCTCTTAGCTTTCTGAAAGAATCACTGGAGATGTTGATTCAACAGAGGGGAAAAGGCACTCCTGGTTTGTTTTTATCTCCATCCTTCCCCAGTTTGAACAATAGCCTCAAGAAAGAGACAGCAGGGGCTGTTTGAGAGGGCAAACACTCCACAATAATCCTTTCCCTTCATTTACAAAGCATTCCTTTCTTTTCATCAGCAGCCCCTTTGTTTTGGCAGCAGCCCCTGTTAAGCTGATATAAATTTCCATGGTCTCTTTGCTATAAAAAGCTTGCAGTTAAGAATAAAGGCATTTGTGAGGAGTTCCCTGCAGCATGGAAGCAAAAAAGAAGGAACCAGAACTGAAGGACAATCAGCAACTGGCTTGGCTCACTTAGTTGGACTCCTTTTTTCTGCCCTCTTTCCTTTGCACTGACGGTGTTACCTAGTTTGGATCATAAAATGTCTGCAAGAAAGCCACCAAGCTTAGGGAGCACCAAGCACCCCTCATCTGAACCCTGAGCCACAAATTTAAAAACATCATAGCCTAGTGAAAAGAAGGACTAGGGGTGACATGATAGCAGTGTTCCAATGTTTGAGTGACTGCCACAAAGAAAAAGCGGTCAACCTATTCTCTAAAGACACCAGAAGACAAGACTAGGAGAATCAAGGAGAAATGCAACCTAGAACTAAGAAGAAATTTTCTAACAGTCAGAACAATTAACCATTAGAAACCATTCAGAAATTGTAGGTACTCCATCACTAGAGGTTTTTAAGAAGAAACTGAACAGTCATTTGTCTGAAATGGTACAGGGTCTCCTGCCACAGCAGGGGGTTTGACTATATGACCTACAAGGTCCCTTCCAACTCTGTTATTCTGTTCAATTTCTCCTTTATTGCTACCTCTTTCCTTTCTCAGCAGGACTCAGGCACACAGGATGTCAGTAGTGGATCGAGAACAGCAAAGGGTAAACAGAACTGTCCATTGTCAATATCTCCAGGGTGTCAGTGCTGCTGACTCAGAAGGTGACACGTAGTATCCCAAACCAGCAACAATGTGATTCATTATTAATAATCTGTGGGCAAGGAATATTTGGGAGCACCAGTATGCAGCTGATTTGGTCAGCCTGTGCAGCTGGCAGGGAGGCTGCAGGGATCTAAGTAACAGAACCTCTGTCCTGTAAAATTGCTAGCAAGTAGATTAGGCCAGATGTTCTGGGGGGAGAGTGGACCTAAGGATTCCTCCAGGGCCAACTCATCACACCAGATGTCCCATTGACCCTGGGAACCATGTTTTAGCATACTTTTACAAATGCTCTCTCTCGTGTAAGGGATTCCCTTGCCGGTGCTTTGAATTTAGACCCAGTGGAATTCATGCTTTGATTTCCCACTATGTTTTGTGTCAGCCTCAAAATGAGGCTGGTACTCTCCATCTCTGTATCTTAACCAGGGAACCTGTGCCTGCTCAATCCATCCCTCTGCAAGATTGTTATCCCCCCCCCCACACACACACACCCTTCCTATTGATGTGTCAGCCAGGAAAATAGCCAAAGCACGGAGAGGGAGCTCTGAAACAAAATGAATTTTTGGAAACAATGAATAGGCAAGAAAACAATAAAGGAAGGTTGCTGAATAAAATGCAATTTCCTGCCATCACCCACTTCAGAGGCTTCGTGTTAGTGAAATATGAGTCAACTGGTCTTTTAAAGACATACCAAAAATATGATGGTTATAAAGAAAAGGGTTGGCATGGCAGCTCACAAGTGAACAAACAAGAACATTTCACAGGCTACAGGGGAAAATTGATTCCACTTGATTCTACATCTACCTCATTACTCTGCAAAATTTGAACTGTTTCTACTTATTTTTTTCGGGAGCTTGGAACAATCCTCAGTGGTTCTTAGGCTTATGAACCTGAACCTGAATTCCTACCATCCATGGCGACTTCTTTTCTGGAAGCTTATGGAGCACCATTCAGAGTCCCATACACAATTTATACCCATTGTGTCAGTTGCCACAATGATCTAACTTAGAGTTAAATGTCTCTCCTGATTCAACTTTGTCTGGCACTAACTTACCTTTTCTTGCATCATTATATTTTTGCCAGTGTTGAACTGTTGGGAGAAATGTTGCCTGTCTATATTAAACCACACTTTTTTCTACAAATAAATCATAAAGTATATTTTATCCATTCCAGCTAGAGAGTACTGTTGTCAGGGTTCCAAGTAACATCCCCATTGAAAGAAGACTCTGAGGCTTGAAGTTCCACAAAGTTCCATTTTATTAGAGATAAATATTGGCACATCTGGGAAAACCCGAATCTGAAAGCTTCCAGGTTTTCCCCACCCAAAAGAAAATCCAAGTCCCTGCCCAGCACTCACATGTCCATCACATTGTCCATTCAAAACACCGTCCCAACTGGAGATGTCTCCCAGTCACACCCCTCCAGGTGCAAGGCAAGATGTTCTTGACTCTCTGAGAAAGGAATGTTATTATGACTATATATTACCCCTGCTCCATACAATCCCCCCTTCCAGTTTCCCACAGTAGAAGATATGGCAGGCCTGAAAGCCCAGTGCAAAAGATGGCTTCCAGGCTTGACAACTGTGTTGTAATAGGCCAATAACTGTTATCCAAATTAAACAAAACCAATGAAAATAGGTATCTCAACCCCTCCTTCACCCATATTTTTCTCAAGAAGAACAGTTTGTTTTTCTACTAGTTGAATCTAAATTAGGTATTTTATTCCCAAGTATGTCAGGAGCATGAGAAGCCTTCTGCTCATTTCAGCAAATTGCCTGCTGGTTACTTCACCCTTCATGAAATCTGAGAATTTTCTCAGATACTCCTTTTCATTTCCTCACACATATTATATGGGTTCTAGCAACTGAGGAACAGAAGGTATCAAATCTATCTATCCAAATCTATCTTTGAAGGCCCATCCCATCCTTCCTCCTGCTTTCTAGCATCTCTTACAACAAACAGACTCCTAATGATATAATGAATCACTGGTTATATTTGCATAGCACCAGCAGTTTTTGGGAGGAGCAGCTCAACAGAAGCTGCAGAAAACTGGGACTTGTCCATTGGATGAAGCAAGCCACATGGTAACTGAATCACTGGTGCATTTCTGTTGCATTTGCATAGCACAAGAAGTTGCTGGGAAGTGTGGCTCAACCCAAGTTGAAGAGAACTGGGACTTTCTCCATTGGGTCAAGCTGAATTTAGGAACTGGATCGCTGGTTGCATTTGCATAGCACCAGAGGATGCTGGGATGAGTAGCTCAACACAAATTGACTGATGAAACATGAAAATAGGAGAGGACTCATATTAATTAACATTTATTATGAATGAAATTAACTCAAATTTAATTTTAGACCTTTGTTTGCCAGCCATGTTTTAGAGTGCATTTTTCCTCTGGGATATCATACAAAATATCAATATTTTCTTTGATTTAAGAACATCTCTTTAAATCATACTGTACTTCTCTGTTTTAAATTCTGGCTGCCAATATTGCATGGATGATAGGTTTGTGGAAGAGTATCCCTGTGGGCCCAATTCCTTTCCATTGAAGCTGGCCGCTCACCTCCCTTCCATCTAAATTCAGTTGTGGTTGCGTGAGAAGAGCTGTGACTGCACACCACTCTCTGGAGATATGAGAAGAACATGTCTCTCTAGCTCTTTGCCACTGAGTGTTGATGGTCTGCTCAAGGAGTGAGTTGTTGATCCTGGAGGTGAGCAAATCTGCCAACGTCCAATGTGAATTTGAGACCAGAGGTGGCATGGTTCAATATGAATTTACCCTTTGAGAATTGAAGGCAGCAAGAATTGATTTGAACTGACTGGAGCTTCAATATGATAAAATAGTCAGGGAAAAGTTATAATGGAGATACATCAAAATTGATGCAGCTGCTTTGTGCTTCTCAAGGTGGTATGAAAATACCTAAGATGGTAGATTCTTTAGAGGACATTAACTACGTCCATTTTCAGCTGAGTATCCAAATGACCTCTGCAACACTTCTTCTTTTCTTTGTTTTTAATATAACCTCTCTACAAAGAAAGATACAGGATCTGACAAGACAGACAAAGTAATGAAAGTGGAACTACAAATGACAAGTGTAGAAAATGATTTGGAAAAGGAGGCTTTCTGGATGTATAAAAGAAAATGACTGAAGTCTTAAAAATTAAAAGGGAAATACAAATGATAAACCAGGAGCTTAACCTGGAAAATGTTTTCTAACTGGATCTACAAAAGAGGCTTGTTAACACTTTAAAGAATATGTGATATGAAAGCCAGTTTGGTCTCATGGCCAAAGACCCAGGCTAGAAACCAGGATACTAGGAGTTCTAGTCCCACCTTAGGCATGAAAGCCAACTGGGTGACTTTGGGCCAATCACCAGGAGATGGTGACTTCTAATCCTGCCTTAGTCACAAAAGACAGATGAGTCCACCTCTCTCAGCCCAGCCCACCTCACAGAATTGCTAATAGAGAAAATAGAAGGAGATAATAATAATAATAATAATAATAATAATAATAATAATAATAATAATAATAATAATAATAATAATAATAATAATAATAATAATAGTGCGTTATAAATAAATAAATATGTCTGGTTTATTTGATCAACTTTTTAGCAACATTCTGGCAATCTTTACGGAGTTATTTTTATAATAATTTTTTTTTATTGTTACACATCTCATTGCATGAATGGTTAGATACCTGGGTATCATACATTTCAATACAAATAAACATAACAATATTATTCCTAATAATTACATTTCATTTTTATTTCTAACTAGCTGATGATGCTTACCTGGTATTGGCTGGATAATTTATTTATCCCAATCTTTTATTATACAGGAAAAGGAATGAATTATATCTTTAGTGTCAAATCAAAGCAATTTTATTCACAGGATTTTAAAAGTATAAGCACAGTATACAAATTATAAAGTAAAATATAATTCAAATTAAGAATAATATTAATTTTAGACAAAACTTGATTATAAACAACATTTTTAGTTTCACCTCCAGGAGCAATAATAAATAAATTCTGTGGTGAACCCACCCTTGAGCAAGCAAAATAGTTATCTGTGGGAAAAACATGGTGATCTCAAATCCAGTCCACAGTATTTAATAGACTGACCCTGTGACTTATTGATCGTGATTGAGAATGCAAGTCTCAATTTTTTTTCAAAAAATTTTCATTTTTTTTCCAGAGAGTAAGTCATCTATGTACGAAGTTTGGTTGAAATTCTTGAGCTGTTCCAGAGTTATGCAGGAACACACACACCGAAGGGTGTTAGGGGTGTGTAACCCCTACATAATTTTTTCATCTATGTACCAAGTTTGGTTGAAATTGCTTGAGCTGTTCCAGTGTTATGCTGGAACACATACACACAAACCCACACACACAGACACCAAGGGCTGTTAGGGGTGTGTTACCCCCACAGTATTTGTTTCTAGAGAGTAAGTCATCTGTATTCCAAGTTTGGTTGAAATTGCTCGAGCCATTCCAGAGTTATAGTGGATTGCATATACATACATATATACATAGGTCCTTTTTTATATATATAGATTTTACTGACACATACTGACATATGACTTCTACTATCATCCTTCAATTCTAAACCTTCTCATAGTTCTTCAGTTCACTGTATCACCTTAATATCTGTTTTTACTATTCTTCTTATTTCTACCTCTATTTTAACCCTCTTTTTTCTCCCCTTCACCTATCACTCTGATAATCAAAGACATGGTGTTAATCATTTTTTTACATATTTTTTACATATTTAATATTTTTCCAATCCTTCAATCCTTGTAATTCTACTATTAATACACTTGTTTTCATTAAAATATATCCTGCCTTTATCTATTCTCAAATTCCTTAGTTCTAGTTTTTCACTAATACTCCCATTTTTATACATATTTAGAAATTCTATTTATATAATTTACAAAATAATTTCCAATCTATATCATTCTAGTATTAGTATACATTACGTTACTACATTACTGATATATATTCAAAAATAATTTTCATCTCTTACACTACATACAATGCAGTTATCCAACTTATATAGTTCTAATATTCATACATATTATTATAATACTTTCATAAAATGCTTTGCTTTACCTTCCTTTTCTTTTTCCTTTATCCCACATCTTTCATCCGCATCCAAATTTTTAGTCTCCCCTTTTTTGGGGTTGTCTCCCATACCCTTCTTTTAAATCTTTTATTTCATCTACCCTTAAATCTCTATTTTGACTATACCCTCTAGATTTCTCTCCCCTCGCCATTTCCCCCCACCGTCTAGTTCTACAGCTATCTGTTCCATCCCCTTTTCCTTCTCCCCAGCTGTTTCTCCCCTTTCCTTTTCAATCTTTTAAAATATTTTCCTTCTGTTCTGATCCTTTATTCACTATCAATTTTAATGATATCTTCTTGTTGTCATCTTCTTCTTGTTGCTTTCCCAATTCTGCTGTCACCTCTGCTCCTTCTAGTAGTTCCATTCTTCCCTCTTTGTCTTGGTCTTTGCTTGTTGTTCCTTGTATTATTCTTTCCAATTTTTGATCTATATGATCTATGCATCCAAATATTTCCTTCATCTCCTTGCATTGTTCTTTTATGGAATCCTTAATGTCTTGGTATATCAGCTCCATTTCATTATCTCCACTTACTTCCATTTTACAGTCAGTCCAAATTAAAAAAAGGAACCAGAGGGTTATCTACACCTTTTCCAGTCACTTTTATTTGCTCTGCAATTTTCAGGATTTGTTTGTCTTTTCAACAACTGAACATTGATAATACAAGAGCTGGAAAATAACAGGCTTTAAATTGGAACTAAAAAGTAACTAGAATGTTAAAATGTGGCAAAAACTAATAGACCTGGTCAAAACCATACATTTATCTTTTGATAAGGAAAGAAAAAAACCAAGAATTTCATTGGAGTATACTCAACAGGGTGAACAAGCGAACAACGAGAAGCAAGAAAATAACATTGAAGATAAAGATATTGATGAAAAATTAAATGATTACATTGGGAATAACAATGAAAAAAAGAGAATGCATAATAGTGTTAATGATTTCACTGGGATTAACAGTACAAAAAATAGATTGCCTAGAAAGAAGCAAAAGAAGACAGATTACTAATGGGGAAATGAATAAAAGGAATGATTACATTGGGGTTAACAATGGTAAAAATAGAAATGATTACATTGGAATTAACAATGGGGAAATAAGGAAGGCAAGAGGAGAAAAGGGGAACAGATTAGAACCGAATAAAAGAGAGGATAATTATAAAAAGAAAAAAAAGAAAAGGGGTGAAATATTAGTTCGACCAGGAGAAAATGGTTAAAAGGAGTAATTAATGGATAGGAGGAAGGGTAATGTGATTAAAAATGTAAAGTATATTAATTGATTTGATAAATGATTTACTTAGAAGATTCAATAATGATAAATTAATAATGGTATTAGGACTAATACTGGTGATTATATTAGAATATTGGTGACTATATTATTTGAAATATGAAGAATTGCATTATTTTTGATGGTTAAATGGCTGAGTTAAAGTGGTATTGTTCC